>NC_081178.1:18448571-18523117 GCF_012432095.1 Onychostoma macrolepis
AGGCCACAGATGCTAAAAGCTTCTTTCTCAGTGAGAGAAAGTAGGTTCAAGCAATTTTAAGAGAAAAGCTCAAGTACATGAAAGATGTTTCTTTCTCATGAAATGAATTGTTATTTGCAATGTAGAAGATAGATTATCATGTGTTAGAGCATTTTTGCAGATAAAGTCATGTTAGTGCTTCAGTGCTCAGAATCACTAGTTTAGAGCTTCTAATTACACTAATGCTGTGTTTAGTGCAACTAAGCAAATGAAGAGAAAGCAAGGCCACAGATGCTGAAAACCTTCTTTCTCAGTGAGAGAAAGTAGTTTCATGCAATTTTAAGAGAAAAGCTCAAGTACATGAAAGATGTTTCTTTCTCATGAAATGAAATGTTATTTGCAATGCAGAAGACAGATTATCATGTGTTGGAACTTTTTACAGATAAAGTCATGTTAGTGCTTCAATGCTCAGAATCACTAGATTAGAGCTTCTAAGAACACTAATGCTGTGTTTAGAGCAACTAAGCAAATCAAGAGAAATCAAGGCCACAGTTGCTGAAAAGCTTCTTTCTCAGTTAGAGAAAGTAGGTTAATGCAATTTTAAGAGAAAAGCTCAAGTACATGAAAGATGTTTCTTTCTCATGAAATGACATGTTATTTGCAATGCAGAAGACAGATTATCATGTGTTAGAACGTTTTTGCAGATAAAGTCATGTTAGTGCTTCAATGCTCAGAATCACTAGTTTAGAGCTTCTAAGAACACTAAATGCTGTGTTAGTGCAAATGAAGAGAATGCAAGGCCACAGATACTGAAAAGCTTCTTTCTCAGTGAGAGAAAGTTGGTTTAAGAAATTTTAAGAGAAAAGCTCAAGTACATGAAAGATGTTTCTTTCTCATGAAATGTTATTTGCAATGCAGAAGACAGATTATCATGTGTTAGAACGTTTTTGCAGATAAAGTCATGTTAGTGCTTCAATGCTCAGAATCACTAGTTTAGAGCTTCTAAGAACACTAATGCTGTGTTTAGTGCAACTAAGCAAATCAAGAGAAATCAAGGCCACAGATGCTAAAAAGCTTCTTTCTCAGTGAGAGAAAGTAGGTTCAAGCAATTTTAAGAGAAAAGCTCAAGTACATGAAAGATGTTTCTTTCTCATGAAATGAAATGTTGTTTGCAATGCAGAAGACAGATTATCATGTGTTAGAACTTTTTTACAGATAAAGTCATGTTAGTGCTTCAATGCTCAGAATCACTAGTTTAGAGCTTCTAAGAACACTAATGCTGTGTTTAGAGCAACTAAGCAAATCAAGAGAAATCAAGGCCACAGATGCTGAAAAGCTTCTTTCTCAGTGAGAGAAAGTAGGTTCAAGCAATTTTAAGAGAAAAGCTCAAGTACATGAAAGATGTTTCTTTGTCATGAAATGAATTGTTATTTGCAATGCAGAAGACAGATTATCATGTGTTAGAAATTTTTTGCAGATCAAGTCATATTAGTGCTTCAATGCTCAGAATCACTAGTTTAGAGCTTATAAGAACACTAATGCTGTGTTTAGTGCAACTACAAATGAAGAGAATCAAGGCCACAGATGTTGAAAAGCTTCTTTCTCAGTGAGAGAAAGTTGCTCAATGCAATTTTAAGAGAAAAGGTCAAGTACATGAAAGATGTTTCTTTCATGAAATGAAATGTATTTGCAATGCAGAAGACAGATTTTCATGAGTTAGAGCTTTTTGCAGATAAAGTCATGTTAGAGCTTCAATGCTCAGAATCACTAGTTTAGAGCTTATAAGAACACTAATGCTGTGTTTAGAGCAACTAAGCAAATCAAGAGAAATCAAGGCCACAGATGTTGAAAAGCTTCTTTCTCAGTGAGAAAGTTGGTTCATGCAATTTTAAGAAAAGCTCAAGTACATGAAAGATGTTTCTTTCTCATGAAATGAAATGTTATTTGCAATGCAGAAGATAGATTATCATGTGTTACAGCATTTTTGCAGATAAAGTCATGTTAGTGCTTCAATGCTCAGAATCACTAGTTTAGAGATTCTAAGAACACTAATGCTGTGTTTAGAGCAACTAAGCAAATCAAGAGAAATCAAGGCCACAGATGCTGAAAAGCTTCTTTCTCAGTGAGAGAAAGTTGGTTCATGCAATTTTAAGAGAAAAGCTCAAGTACATGAAAGATGTTTCTTTCTCATGAAATGAAATGTTATTTGCAATGCAGAAGACAGATTATCATGTGTTAGAACTTTTTTACAGATAAAGTCATGTTAGTGCTTCAATGCTCAGAATCACTAGTTTAGAGCTTCTAAGAACACTAATGCTGTGTTTAGAGCAACTAAGCAAATCAATAGAAATCAAGGCCACAGATGCTAAACAGCTTCTTTCTCAGTGAGAGAAAGTAGGTTCAAGCAATTTTAAGAGAAAAGCTCAAGTACATGAAAGATGTTTCTTTGTCATGAAATGAATTGTTATTTGCAATGCAGAAGACAGATTATCATGTGTTAGAAATTTTTTGCAGATCAAGTCATATTAGTGCTTCAATGCTCAGAATCACTAGTTTAGAGCTTATAAGAACACTAATGCTGTGTTTAGTGCAACTAAGCAAATTAAGAGAAAGCAAGGCCACAGATGCTGAAAAGCTTCTTTCTCAGTGAGAAAAACTTTGATACTACAATTTTAAGAAAAAAGCTCAAGTACATGAAAGATGTTTCTTTCTCATGAAATGACATGTAATTTGCAATGCAGAAGATAGATTATCATGTGTTAGAAATTTTTGCAGATAAAGTTATGTTAGTGCTTCAATGCTCAGAATCACTAGTTTAGAGCTTATAAGAACACTAATGCTGTGTTAGTGCAAATGAAGAGAATCAAGGCCACAGATGCTGAAAAGCTTCTTTCTCAGTTAGAGAAAGTAGGTTCAATGCAATTTTAAGAAAAGCTCAAGTACATGAAAGATGTTTCTTTCATGAAATGAAATGTTATTTGCAATGCAGAAGACAGATTATCATGAGTTAGAGCTTTTTGCAGAGAAAGTTATGTTAGTGCTTCAATGCTCAGAATCACTGTTTAGAGCTTCTGAGAACACTAAAAGCTGTGTTTAGTGCAACTAAGCAAATGAAGAGAAAGCAAGGCCACAGATGTTGAAAAGCTTCTTTCTCAGTGAGAAAGTTGGTTCATGCAATTTTAAGAGAAAAGCTCAAGTACATGAAAGATGTTTCTTTCTCATGAAATGTTATTTGCAATGCAGAAGACAGATTATCATGTGTTAGAGCATTTTGCAGATAAAGTCATGTTAGTGCTTCAATGCTCAGAATCACTAGTTTAGAGCTTCTAATTACACTAATGCTGTGTTTAGTGCAACTAAGCAAATGAAGAGAAAGCAAGGCCACAGTAGCTGAAAAGCTTCTTTCTCAGTTAGAGAAAGTAGGTTAATGCAATTTTAAGAGAAAAGCTCAAGTACATGAAAGATGTTTCTTTCTCATGAAATGAAATGTTATTTGCAATGCAGAAGACAGATTATCATGTGTTAGAACGTTTTTGCAGATAAAGTCATGTTAGTGCTTCAATGCTCAGAATCACTAGTTTAGAGCTTCTAAGAACACTAAATGCTGTGTTAGTGCAAATGAAGAGAATGCAAGGCCACAGATACTGAAAAGCTTCTTTCTCTGTCGGACAAAGTTGGTTTAAGAAATTTTAAGAGAAAAGCTGAAGTACATGAAAGATGTTTCTTTCTCATGAAATGTTATTTGCAATGCAGAAGACAGATTATCATGTGTTAGAACTTTTTTACAGATCAAGTCATGTTAGTGCTTCAATGCTCAGAATCACTAGTTTAGAGCTTCTAAGAACACTAATGCTGTGTTTAGAGCAACTAAGCAAATCAAGAGAAATCAAGGCCACAGATGCTGAAAAGCTTCTTTCTCAGTGAAAGAAAGTAGGTTTATGCAATTTTAAGAGAAAAGCTCAAGTACATGAAAGATGTTTCTTTCTCATGAAATGAAATGTTATTTGTAATGCAGAAGACAGATTATCATGTGTTAGAACTTTTTTGCAGATAAAGTCATGTTAGTGCTTCAGTGCTCAGAATCACTAGTTTAGAGCTTCTAATTACACTAATGCTGTGTTTAGTGCAACTAAGCAAATGGAGAGAAAGCAAGACCACAGATGCTGAAAAGCTTCTTTCTCAGTGAGAAAAACTTGGATACTACAATTTTAAGAAAAAAGCTCAAGTACATGAAAGATGTTTCTTTCTCATGAAATGTTATTTGCAATGCAGAAGACAGATTATCATGTGTTAGAACGTTTTTGCAGATAAAGTCATGTTAGTGCTTCAATGCTCAGAATCACTAGTTTAGAGCTTCTAAGAACACTAATGCTGTGTTTAGTGCAACTAAGCAAATCAAGAGAAATCAAGGCCACAGATGCTAAAAAGCTTCTTTCTCAGTGAGAGAAAGTAGGTTCAAGCAATTTTAAGAGAAAAGCTCAAGTACATGAAAGATGTTTCTTTCTCATGAAATGAAATGTTATTTGCAATGCAGAAGACAGATTATCATGTGTTAGAACTTTTTTACAGATAAAGTCATGTTAGTGCTTCAATGCTCAGAATCACTAGTTTAGAGCTTCTAAGAACACTAATGCTGTGTTTAGTGCAACTAAGCAAATCAAGAGAAATCAAGGCCACAGATGCTAAAAAGCTTCTTTCTCAGTGAGAGAAACTTGGATACTGCAATTTTAAGAAAAGCTCAAGTACATGAAAGATGTTTCTTTCTCATGAAATGAATGTTATTTGCAATGCAGAAGACAGATTATCATGTGTTAGAGCATTTTTGCAGATAAAGTCATGTTAGTGCTTCAATGCTCAGAATCACTAGTTTAGAGCTTCAAAGAACACTAATGCTGTGTTTAGTGCAACTAAGCAAATGAAGAGAAAGCAAGGCCACAGATGCTGAAAAGCTTCTTTCTCAGTGAGAAAAACTTTGATACTACAATTTTAAGAAAAAAGCTCAAGTACATGAAAGATGTTTCTTTCTCATGAAATGAAATGTATTTGCAATGCAGAAGACAGATTATCATGTGTTAGAAATTTTTGCAGATAAAGTCATGTTAGTGCTTCAATGCTCAGAATCACTAGTTTAGAGCTTCTAAGAACACTAATGCTGTGTTTAGTGCAACTAAGCAAATGAAGAGAAAGCAAGGCCACAGATGCTGAAAAGCTTCTTTCTCAGTGAGAGAAAGTTGGTTCAATGCAATTTTAAGAGAAAAGCTCAAGTACATGAAAGATGTTTCTTTCTCATGAAATGAAATGTTATTTGCAATGCAGAAGACAGATTATCATGTGTTAGAACGTTTTTGCAGATAAAGTCATGTTAGTGCTTCAATGCTCAGAATCACTAGTTTAGAGCTTCTAAGAACACTAATGCTGTGTTTAGTGCAACTAAGCAAATCAAGAGAAATCAAGGCCACAGATGCTAAAAAGCTTCTTTCTCAGTGAGAGAAAGTAGGTTCAAGCAATTTTAAGAGAAAAGCTCAAGTACATGAAAGATGTTTCTTTCTCATGAAATGAAATGTTGTTTGCAATGCAGAAGACAGATTATCATGTGTTAGAACTTTTTTACAGATAAAGTCATGTTAGTGCTTCAATGCTCAGAATCACTAGTTTAGAGCTTCTAAGAACGCTAATGCTGTGTTTAGAGCAACTAAGCAAATCAATAGAAATCAAGGCCACAGATGCTAAACAGCTTCTTTCTCAGTGAGAGAAAGTAGGTTCAAGCAATTTTAAGAGAAAAGCTCAAGTACATGAAAGATGTTTCTTTGTCATGAAATGAATTGTTATTTGCAATGCAGAAGACAGATTATCATGTGTTAGAGCATTTTTGCAGATAAAGTCATGTTAGTGCTTCAATGCTCAGAATCACTAGTTTAGAGCTTCAAAGAACACTAATGCTGTGTTTAGTGCAACTAAGCAAATGAAGAGAAAGCAAGGCCACAGATGCTGAAAAGCTTCTTTCTCAGTGAGAAAAACTTTGATACTACAATTTTAAGAAAAAAGCTCAAGTACATGAAAGATGTTTCTTTCTCATGAAATGAAATGTTATTTGCAATGCAGAAGACAGATTATCATGTGTTAGAACTTTTTGCAGATAAAGTCATGTTAGTGCTTCAATGCTCAGAATCACTAGTTTAGAGCTTATAAGAACACTAATGCTATGTTTAGTGCAACTAAGCAAATTAAGAGAAAGCAATGCCACAGATGCTGAAAAGCTTCTTTCTCAGTGAGAGAAAGTTGGTTCATGCAATTTTAAGAGAAAAGCTCAAGTACATGAAAGATGTTTCTTTCTCATGAAATGTTATTTGCAATGCAGAAGACAGATTATCATGTGTTAGAGCATTTTTGCAGATAAAGTCATGTTAGTGCTTCAGTGCTCAGAATCACTAGTTTAGAGCTTCTAATTACACTAATGCTGTGTTTAGTGCAACTAAGCAAATGAAGAGAAAGCAAGGCCACAGATGCTGAAAAGCTTCTTTCTCAGTTAGAGAAAGTAGGTTAATGCAATTTTAAGAGAAAAGCTCAAGTACATGAAAGATGTTTCTTTCTCATGAAATGAAATGTTATTTGCAATGCAGAAGACAGATTATCATGTGTTGGAACCTTTTTACAGATAAAGTCATGTTAGTGCTTCAATGCTCAGAATCACTAGATTAGAGCTTCTAAGAACACTAATGCTGTGTTTAGAGCAACTAAGCAAATCAAGAGAAATCAAGGCCACAGTAGCTGAAAAGCTTCTTTCTCAGTTAGAGAAAGTAGGTTAATGCAATTTTAAGAGAAAAGCTCAAGTACATGAAAGATGTTTCTTTCTCATGAAATGAAATGTTATTTGCAATGCAGAAGACAGATTATCATGTGTTAGAACGTTTTTGCAGATAAAGTCATGTTAGTGCTTCAATGCTCAGAATCACTAGTTTAGAGCTTCTAAGAACACTAAATGCTGTGTTAGTGCAAATGAAGAGAATGCAAGGCCACAGATACTGAAAAGCTTCTTTCTCAGTGAGAGAAAGTTGGTTTGAGCAATTTTAAGAGAAAAGCTCAAGTACATGAAAGATGTTTCTTTCTCATGAAATGAAATGTTATTTGCAATGCAGAAGACAGATTATCATGTGTTAGAACTTTTTTACAGATCAAGTCATGTTAGTGCTTCAATGCTCAGAATCACTAGTTTAGAGCTTCTAAGAACACTAATGCTGTGTTTAGTGCAACTAAGCAAATAAAGAGAAATCAAGGCCACAGATGCTGAAAAGCTTCTTTCTCAGTGAGAGAAAGTAGGTTAATGCAATTTTAAGAGAAAAGCTCAAGTACATGAAAGATGTTTCTTTCTCATGAAATGAAATGTTATTTGCAATGCAGAAGACAGATTATCATGTGTTAGAACGTTTTTGCAGATAAAGTCATGTTAGTGCTTCAATGCTCAGAATCACTAGTTTAGAGCTTCTAAGAACACTAAATGCTGTGTTAGTGCAAATGAAGAGAATGCAAGGCCACAGATGCCGAAAAGCTTCTTTCTCAGTGAGAGAAAGTAGGTTCAAGCAATTTTAAGAGAAAAGCTCAAGTACATGAAAGATGTTTCTTTCTCATGAAATGAAATGTTATTTGCAATGCAGAAGACAGATTATCATGTGTTAGAAATTTTTTGCAGATCAAGTCATATTAGTGCTTCAATGCTCAGAATCACTAGTTTAGAGCTTATAAGAACACTAATGCTATGTTTAGTGCAACTAAGCAAATGAAGAGAAAGCAATGCCACAGATGCTGAAAAGCTTCTTTCTCAGTGAGAGAAAGTTGGTTCATGCAATTTTAAGAGAAAAGCTCAAGTACATGAAAGATGTTTCTTTCTCATGAAATGTTATTTGCAATGCAGAAGACAGATTATCATGTGTTAGAACGTTTTTGCAGATAAAGTCATGTTAGTGCTTCAATGCTCAGAATCACTAGTTTAGAGCTTCTAAGAACACTAATGCTGTGTTTAGTGCAACTAAGCAAATCAAGAGAAATCAAGGCCACAGATGCTAAAAAGCTTCTTTCTCAGTGAGAGAAAGTAGGTTCAAGCAATTTTAAGAGAAAAGCTCAAGTACATGAAAGATGTTTCTTTCTCATGAAATGAATTGTTATTTGCAATGTAGAAGATAGATTATCATGTGTTAGAGCATTTTTGCAGATAAAGTCATGTTAGTGCTTCAGTGCTCAGAATCACTAGTTTAGAGCTTCTAATTACACTAATGCTGTGTTTAGTGCAACTAAGCAAATGAAGAGAAAGCAAGGCCACAGATGCTGAAAAGCTTCTTTCTCAGTTAGAGAAAGTAGGTTAATGCAATTTTAAGAGAAAAGCTCAAGTACATGAAAGATGTTTCTTTCTCATGAAATGAAATGTTATTTGCAATGCAGAAGACAGATTATCATGTGTTAGAACTTTTTTGCAGATAAAGTCATGTTAGTGCTTCAATGCTCAGAATCACTAGATTAGAGCTTCTAAGAACACTAATGCTGTGTTTAGAGCAACTAAGCAAATCAAGAGAAATCAAGGCCACAGTTGCTGAAAAGCTTCTTTCTCAGTTAGAGAAAGTAGGTTAATGCAATTTTAAGAGAAAAGCTCAAGTACATGAAAGATGTTTCTTTCTCATGAAATGACATGTTATTTGCAATGCAGAAGACAGATTATCATGTGTTAGAACGTTTTTGCAGATAAAGTCATGTTAGTGCTTCAATGCTCAGAATCACTAGTTTAGAGCTTCTAAGAACACTAAATGCTGTGTTAGTGCAAATGAAGAGAATGCAAGGCCACAGATACTGAAAAGCTTCTTTCTCAGTGAGAGAAAGTTGGTTCATGCAATTTTAAGAGAAAAGCTCAAGTACATGAAAGATGTTTCTTTCTCATGAAATGAAATGTTATTTGCAATGCAGAAGACAGATTATCATGTGTTAGAAATTTTTTGCAGATCAAGTCATATTAGTGCTTCAATGCTCAGAATCACTAGTTTAGAGCTTATAAGAACACTAATGCTATGTTTAGTGCAACTAAGCAAATGAAGAGAAAGCAAGACCACAGATGCTGAAAAGCTTCTTTCTCAGTGAGAAAAACTTGGATACTACAATTTTAAGAAAAAAGCTCAAGTACATGAAAGATGTTTCTTTCTCATGAAATGAAATGTTATTTGCAATGCAGAAGACAGATTATCATGTGTTAGAAATTTTTTGCAGATCAAGTCATATTAGTGCTTCAATGCTCAGAATCACTAGTTTAGAGCTTCTAATTACACTAATACTGTGTTTAGTGCAACTAAGCAAATGAAGAGAAAGCAAAGCCACAGATGCCGAAAAGATTCTTTCGCAGTGAGAGAAAGTAGCTTCAAACAATTTTAAGAGAAAAGCTCAAGTACATGAAAGATGTTTCTGTATCATGAACTGAATTGTTATTTGCAATGCAGAAGATAGATTATCATGTGTTAGAACGTTTTTGCAGATAAGTCATGTTAGTGCTTCAATGCTCAGAATCACTAGTTTAGAGCTTCTAAGAACACTAATGCTGTGTTTAGTGCAACTAAGCAAATAAAGAGAAATCAAGGCCACAGATGCTAAAAAGCTTCTTTCTCAGTGAGAGAAAGTAGGTTCAAGCAATTTTAAGAGAAAAGCTCAAGTACATGAAAGATGTTTCTTTCTCATGAAATGAAATGTTATTTGCAATGCAGAAGACAGATTATCATGTGTTAGAAATTTTTTGCAGATCAAGTCATATTAGTGCTTCAATGCTCAGAATCACTAGTTTAGAGCTTCTAAGAACACTAATGCTGTGTTAGTGCAACTAAGCAAATGAAGAGAATGCAAGGCCACAGATACTGAAAAGCTTCTTTCTCTGTGGGACAAAGTTGGTTCAAGCAATTTTAAGAGAAAAGCTCAAGTACATGAAAGATGTTTCTGTATCATGAACTGAATTGTTATTTGCAATGCAGAAGATAGATTATCATGTGTTAGAACGTTTTTGCAGATAAAGTCATGTTAGTGCTTCAATGCTCAGAATCACTTGTTTAGAGCTTCTAAGAACACTAAATGCTGTGTTAGTGCAAATGAAGAGAATGCAAGGCCACAGATACTGAAAAGCTTCTTTCTCTGTGGGACAAAGTTGGTTTAAGCAATTTTAAGAGAAAAGCTCAAGTACATGAAAGATGTTTCTTTCTCATGAAATGAAATGTTATTTGCAATGCAGAAGACAGATTATCATGTGTTAGAAATTTTTTGCAGATCAAGTCATATTAGTGCTTCAATGCTCAGAATCACTAGTTTAGAGCTTATAAGAACACCAATGCTATGTTTAGTGCAACTAAGCAAATGAAGAGAAAGCAATGCCACAGATGCTGAAAAGCTTCTTTCTCAGTGAGAGAAAGTTGGTTCATGCAATTTTAAGAGAAAAGCTCAAGTACATGAAAGATGTTTCTTTCTCATGAAATGAAATGTTATTTGCAATGCAGAAGACAGATTATCATGTGTTAGAGCATTTTTGCAGATAAAGTCATGTTAGTGCTTCAATGCTCAGAATCACTAGTTTAGAGCTTCTAAGAACACTAAATGCTGTGTTAGTGCAAATGAAGAGAATGCAAGGCCACAGATACTGAAAAGCTTCTTTCTCTGTGGGACAAAGTTGGTTTAAGCAATTTTAAGAGAAAAGCTCAAGTACATGAAAGATGTTTCTTTCTCATGAAATGAAATGTAATTTGCAATGCAGAAGACCGATTATCATGTGTTAGAACTTTTTTACAGATAAAGTCATGTTAGTGCTTCAGTGCTCAGAATCACTAGTTTAGAGCTTCTAATTACACTAATGCTGTGTTTAGTGCAACTAAGCAAATGAAGAGAAAGCAAGGCCACAGATGCTGAAAAGCTTCTTTCTCAGTGAGAGAAACTTGGATACTGCAATTTTAAGAGAAAAGCTCAAGTACATGAAAGATGTTTCTTTCTCATGAAATGAAATGTTATTTGCAATGCAGAAGATAGATTATCATGTGTTAGAGCATTTTTGCAGATAAAGTCATGTTAGTGCTTCAGTGCTCAGAATCACTAGTTTAGAGCTTATAAGAACACTAATGCTATGTTTAGTGCAACTAAGCAAATAAAGAGAAATCAAGGCCACAGATGCTAAAAAGCTTCATTCTCAGTGAGAGAAAGTAGGTTCAAGCAATTTTAAGAGAAAAGCTCAAGTACATGAAAGATGTTTCTTTCTCATGAAATGAAATGTTATTTGCAACGCAGAAGACAGATTATCATGTGTTAGAACTTTTTTGCAGATCAAGTCATATTAGTGCTTCAGTGCTCAGAATCACTAGTTTAGAGCTTCTAATTACACTAATGCTGTGTTTAGTGCAACTAAGCAAATGAAGAGAAAGCAAAGCCACAGATGCCGAAAAGCTTCTTTCGCAGTGAGAGAAAGTAGCTTCAAACAATTTTAAGAGAAAAGCTCAAGTACATGAAAGATGTTTCTTTCTCATGAAATAAAATGTTATTTGCAATGCAGAAGACAGATTATCATGTGTTAGAACGTTTTTGCAGATAAAGTCATGTTAGTGCTTCAATGCTCAGAATCACTAGTTTAGAGCTTCTAAGAACACTAATGCTGTGTTTAGTGCAACTAAGCAAATAAAGAGAAATCAAGGCCACAGATGCTAAAAAGCTTCTTTCTCAGTGAGAGAAAGTAGGTTCAAGCAATTTTAAGAGAAAAGCTCAAGTACATGAAAGATGTTTCTTTCTCATGAAATGAATTGTTATTTGCAATGCAGAAGATAGATTATCATGTGTTAGAGCATTTTTGCAGATAAAGTCATGTTAGTGCTTCAATGCTCAGAATCACTAGTTTAGAGCTTCTAAGAACACTAAATGCTGTGTTAGTGCAAATGAAGAGAATGCAAGGCCACAGATACTGAAAAGCTTCTTTCTCTGTGGGACAAAGTTAGTTTAAGCAATTTTAAGAGAAAAGCTCAAGTACATGAAAGATGTTTCTTTCTCATGAAATGAAATGTTATTTGCAATGCAGAAGACAGATTATCATGTGTTAGAAATTTTTTGCAGATCAAGTCATGTTAGTGCTTCAATGCTCAGAATCACTAGTTTAGAGCTTCTAATTACACTAATGCTGTGTTTAGTGCAACTAAGCAAATGAAGAGAAAGCAAGGCCACAGATGCTGAAAAGCTTCTTTCTCAGTGAGAGAAAGTAGGTTCATGCAATTTTAAGAGAAAAGCTCAAGTACATGAAAGATGTTTCTTTCTCATGAAATGAAATGTTATTTGCAATGCAGAAGATAGATTATCATGTGTTAGAGCATTTTTGCAGATAAAGTCATGTTAGTGCTTCAGTGCTCAGAATCACTAGTTTAGAGCTTCTAAGAACACTAAATGCTGTGTTAGTGCAAATGAAGAGAATGCAAGGCCACAGATACTGAAAAGCTTCTTTCTCTGTGGGACAAAGTTGGTTTAAGCAATTTTAAGAGAAAAGCTCAAGTACATGAAAGATGTTTCTTTCTCATGAAATGAATTGTTATTTGCAATGCAGAAGATAGATTATCATGTGTTAGAGCATTTTTGCAGATAAAGTTATGTTAGTGCTTCAGTGCTCAGAATCACTAGTTTAGAGCTTCTAATTACACTAATGCTGTGTTTAGTGCAACTAAGCAAATGAAGAGAAAGCAAGGCCACAGATGCTGAAAAGCTGCTTTCTCAGTGAGAGAAACTTGGATACTGCAATTTTAAGAGAAAAGCTCAAGTACATGAAAGATGTTTCTTTCTCATGAAATGAATTGTTATTTGCAATGCAGAAGATAGATTATCATGTGTTAGAGCATTTTTGCAGATAAAGTCATGTTAGTGCGTCAGTGCTCAGAATCACTAGTTTAGAGCTTCTAATTACACTAATGCTGTGTTTAGTGCATCTAAGCAAATGAAGAGAAAGCAAGGCCACAGATGCTGAAAAGCTTCTTTCTCAGTGAGAGAAACGTCTTAGGTTACGTATGTAACCCCAGTTCCTCGAGGGAACGAGACGCTGCGTCCAAGAACGCTAGGGGAACGCCTCCAGCGTGACCACGCTCTGATACAAATGTAATCTGTCCAAAGGATGGGCGAGACGTCACGGGCGGGTGACGTAACGGCCAGGAGGCATAAAAGCACGTGCGGTGGAACCGGCGTCAGCTTCAGGAATGAAGCAACCGCTCGTAGGGATGCCGGAAGTATGGCCTTGAGACGCAGCGTCTCGTTCCCTCGAGGAACTGGGGTTACATACGTAACCTAAGACGTTCCTCTTCAGGAACTCGAGCTGCGTCCAAGAACGCTAGGGGAACGAGATCCCCACGCCGCCAGACTGACAAATCCCTGCCTAGTGTGGATGGAGCACAGCTAGGGCGAGAGAAAAAAGGCCACAGGTGGCTAGGTGAGCGGGGCCTGCGTCCCGAAGGCCAACTTCTGAAGAGTGAGTCTTGATCCCCAAGAGGGGAGAGCAGAGGACTCGAGGCTATGGAATAGCATCCTGATCCACCACATAGCAAACGCTCTCTGGCCGGAGGCCTCAGCCTCTGGAGGAAACATGTACTAGGGGGTGTCTACCCACTGAAGGTCAAGTCAAGTCAAGTCACCTTTATTTATATAGCGCTTTTACAATACAGATTGTGTCAAAGCACTTAACAGTATCAAATTGGAGGATAGAGTGTCAGTAATGTATAATGATAAGATTAAACACTCAATTTTCAGTTAAAGGCATTTCATTATTGAATTCAGAGATGTCATTGTCTAGCTCAGTTTAGTTTAAATAGTATCTGTGCAATCAAATCGGCGATAATCGCTAGAAATTAAGTGTCCCCAACTGAGCAAGCCAGAGGCGACAGCGGCAAGGAACCAAAACTCCTCTGAGACATAATGGAGAAAAAAACCTTGGGAGAAACCAGGCTCAGTCGGGGGGCCAGTTCTCCTCTGACCAGACGAAACCCGCAGTTCAAAAGTTTCTATTTCTATTTTAATTTTGTTGCAATTTCTAACAATAGTAGTATTATGTAGTTAGGTATTTTATTATATTTTAGTTATTTTGTTATTTTGGTTGATATATCTGGGGATATATCTCTGGGGGTCATCCGGGCGTCCTGGTCTCCGCCGACGATCAGGGCCGCAGACGTCACCTCCGGCGCCGACCCACCATCTGATCGGACACGGACCGAGAAACAGACTAGGAAAGAAACAGACAAACATTAGCGCAGATGCCATTCAACTTACGATGTAACGAGTACATCGTGTGTTATGGGGAGTGTTCGGTTCGGTTGATCTAATTAATGCAGCCTAACAATCCTTTAACGGATTTGAATAATAGAAGCGTATTAATGTGTTATGTGTAAGCCAGGCTAAAGAGATGGGTCTTTAATCTAGATTTAAACTGACAGAGTGTGTCTGCCTCCCGAACAGTGTTAGGTAGACTGTTCCAGAGTTTGGGTGCTAAATAGGAAAAGGATCTGCCGCCCGCAGTCGATTTTGATATTCTAGGTATTATCAAACGGCCAGAGTTTTGAGAACGCAGCGGACGTGGAGGACTATAATGCGATAAGAGCTCACTCAAGTACTGAGGAGCTAAACCATTCAGGGCTTTATAAGTAATTAACAAGATTTTAAAATCTATCCGATGCTTGATAGGGAGCCAGTGCAGTGTTGACAGAACCGGGCTAATATGGTCATATTTCCTGGTTCTAGTAAGGACTCTAGCTGCTGCATTTTGGACCAACTGAAGTTTGTTGATCAAGCTTGCAGAACAACCACCCAATAAAGCATTACAATAGTCTAACCTTGAGGTCATAAACGCATGAATTAACATTTCTGCATTTGACGTTGAGAGCATTGGTCGCAATTTAGATATGCTTTTGAGATGAAAAATGCAGTTTTACAGATGCTAGAAACATGGCTTTCAAATGACAGATTGCTATCGAACAGCACACCTAGGTTCCTGACTGATGAAGAAGAATTGACAGAGCAGCCGTCAAGTGTTAGATAATGTTCTAGGTTACATGTGGGGTTTTAGGTCCGATAATT
The DNA here is from genome assembly GCF_012432095.1 of Onychostoma macrolepis. Taxonomy (NCBI): domain Eukaryota; kingdom Metazoa; phylum Chordata; class Actinopteri; order Cypriniformes; family Cyprinidae; genus Onychostoma; species Onychostoma macrolepis. The sequence goes on from NC_081178.1 coordinate 18,463,641, forward strand.
AACACCTCTGTTTTTCAGAATTTAGCAGTAAAAATTACTCGTCATCCAGTTTTTATATCGACTATGCATTCCGTTAGTTTCTCAATTTGGTGTGTTTCACCGGCCGCGAAGAAATATAGAGCTGAGTATCATCAGCATAACAGTGAAAGCTAACACCATGTCTCCTGATAATATCTCCCAAGGGTAACATATAGGCGTGAAAAGTAACGGCCCTAGTACTGAGCCTTGAGGTACTCCATACTGCACTTGTGATCGATATGATACCTCTTCATTCACTGCTACGAACTGATGGCGGTCAGATAAGTACGATTTGAACCATGCTAAGGCACTTCCACTAATGCCAACAAAGTTTTGTAGTCTATTCAAAAGAATGTTGTGGTCGATAGTGTCGAACGCAGCGCTAAGATCCAGTAGAACTAATAAAGAGATACAACCACAATCAGATGATAGAAGCAGGTCATTTGTAACTCTAATGAGAGCAGTCTCAGTACTATGATACGATCTAAATCCTGACTGGAATTCCTCACAGATATCATTTTTCTCTAGGAAGGAATATAATTGTGAGGATACTACCTTTCTAGTATCTTTGACAGAAAAGGGAGATTTGAGATCGGTCTGTAATTAACTAGATCTTTGGGGTCAAGTTGTGGTTTTTAATGAGAGGCTTAATAACAGCCAATTTGAAGGTTTTGGGGACATATCCTAATGACAATGATGAATTAATAATAGCCAAAAGAGGATCTATGACTTCTGGAAGTAGCTCTTTTAGTAGTTTAGATGGAATCGGGTCTAACATACATGATGTTGGTTTAGATGATTTAACAAGTTTATACAATTCTTCCTCTCCTACAGTAGAGAATGAGTGGAATTGTTCCTCAGGGGTCTATTGTGCGCTATCTGATGCGATACTGTAGTTGACGGCTGCAGGGATACAATTTTATCTCTGATAGTATCGATCTTGGAAGTGAAGTAATTCATAAAGTCATTACTGCTATGCTCTTGGGAAATGCCAACACCTGTTGATGCTTGATTTTTGTTAATTTAGTTACTGTATTGAATAAATATCGGGGTTATGTTTGTTTTCTTCTAGAAGAGACGAAAAGTAATCAGATCTAGCAGTTTTAATGCTTTTCTGTAGGATAGGGTACTTTCCGCCAAGCTAAACGAAATACCTCTAATTTAGTTTTCCTCCAGCTGCGCTCCATTTTCCGGGCTGCTCTCTTTAGGGCGAGTGTGCTCATTATACCACGGTGTTGGACTCTTATCCTTAATCTTCCTTAAGCGTAAAGGAGCAACCGCATCTAAAGTGCTAGAAAAGAGAGAGTCCATAGTTCCTGTTACATCATCAAGTTGTTCTGAGCTATTGGATATGCTGAGGAACTGAGATAAGTCAGGAAGATTATTTATAAAGCAGTCTTTTGTGGTAGAGGTAATGGTTCTACCATATTTGTAACAAGAAGTTGGCTTTACAGCTTTAGCTATATGGAATATACAGGAGACTAGATAATGATCTGAGATATCATCGCTCTGCTGCAAAATTTCAACGCCACTGACATCAATTCCATGTGACAGTATTAAATCTAGAGTATGATTTCGACAATGAGTAGGTCCTGACACGTGTTGTTTAACACCAATTGAGTTTAGAATGTCTATAAATGCTGATCCTAACGAATCTCTGTCATTATCAACATGGATATTAAAATCACCAACGATTAGGACTTTATCTGCAGTCAGCACTAACTCTGATAGAAGATCAGAAAATTCTTTAATAAAGTCTGTATGGTGCCCTGGTGGCCTGTATACAGTAGCCAGTACAAACATCACAGGATTTATCATTAACACTTGTTTCTTTGGATAACGTTATATGAAGCACCATTACTTGAACGAATTATACTTGAAACCCAACCTCTGAGAGATACTGAAAATATTTCTATAAATTGTAGCAACACCTCCCCCTTTACCTTTTGGACGCGGTTCATGTTTGTAACAGTAATCTTGGGGTGTAGACTCGTTTAAAGTAATGTAATCATCTTGTTTTAGCCAGGTTTCTGTCAGACAAAGCACATCTAGTTTATGGTCAGTGAACATATCATTTACAAAAAGTGCTTTTGAAGAAAGGGATCTAATATTTAATAAGCCAAGCTTTATCATGTGTTTATCTGTATTATATCGTTTTTTATTTGTTGAACATCAATTAAATTGTTACTATTACTTTGGTTTGGATGTTTTCTGTATTTTCTAGTTCGGGAACAGACACAGTCTCTATAGTGTGATATCTAGGTGAAAAAGTTTCTATGTGCTGAGAGTTAACTGACTTTGGTGGCGTGAGGCGGCTAGCAGACGATCGGTTTAGCCAGTCTGTCTGCTTCCTGACCTGGGCTCCAGTTAGTCAAGTACAAACTCTAAGACTATGTGCCATATTTCTAGAGAGAAGAGCGGCACCACCCCAGGAGGGATGAACACCATCTCTTTTCAACAGGTCAGGTCTGCCCCAAAAATTCTTCCAATTGTCTATAAAGCCTATGTTATTTTGCGGGCACCACTTAGACATCCAGCCATTAAGTGACGACAGTCTGCTATGAATCTCATCACCACGGTAAGCAGGGAGCGGACCAGAGCATATTACAGTGTCTGACATCGTACTTGCAAGTTCACACACCTCTTTAACATTATTTTTAGTGATCTCCGACTGGCGAAGTCGAACATCATTAGCGCCGACGTGGATAACAATCTTACTGAATTTACGTTTAGCATTAGTCAGCACTTTTAAATTTGCCAAGATGTCAGGCGCTCTGGCTCCGGGTAAACAATGGACTATGGTGGCTGGTGTCTCTATTTTCACGTTCCGTACAATAGAATCGCCAATAACTAGAGCACTTTCATCAGGTTTCTCGGTGGGTGCGTCACCGAGTGGGGAGAACCTGTTTGATGTTCTGATCGGAACGGAAGAGTGGTGTTTTGACCCGCGACTATGCCGCCTCACTGTCACCCAGTTGCCCTGCTGCACGGGCTCAACCGAAACCGAACAATGTACAGGACTCCTTGAGCTAGTCGCATCCAAAGCAGTATCTACAGCCCTCACATTCTTACTATCCTCAACTAAAGTTTGGATGCGTGTCTCTAGTTCTAAAACCTTCTCTGTCAGGCTAACTATTTCCCTGCATTTATCACATGTGAATCCTCGCTGCTGACAGAGACAGATAAACTATACATGTGGCAAACAGTGCAAACAACAATAGCAGGAGAAGAAGCCATTACTCACCGTGATTGATGAATGATACCAACTTAACTTACCACTTACCACTGTTGTTTGATGAGCTCATGAAAACGGAGCGAGGAAAAATAAAATAATAATAGGCGCGAATAGAATGCAAATGGAACCACGAGTGACAAGCTAACGGGCTAACAAGCTGCACTCGCGGTTTTTAAAGGAGAACGATCAAATTAGTTAGATTAGTTTGAAAGATAACACCAGAAATATGGTGGGAATTAAGTTATATATTATCACTTTAGACAAAAGGGATTGAAAGTAAAGTAGAGATTCAATAAAAAGCGAAGGTACATGGAGCTACAAACACAAACCTCTCAGCAGCACAACAGACTGAAGCAATCGAACTCAGAGGAGCAGAGGAACCAGAGGAAAACACTTCCCTCACCGAGAGAAGGTCACCGAGAAGGGCGCGGTAGGCCGGTATAGCCGCCACGTAAACCCTCAGGGTGGAGTGGGTTAACCCTGCGGAGGAACAGGCCCACACAAACTCCAGAACTGTACCAAACGGGCAGTTGGCTGGGTCGAGCTGGCAACCTCTGCACCATGAAGTGACACTTCACTTCAGGGTGTACAAGTCCCTTATGTTGTGGAGAAAGCATGTAACTAGGGGGTGCCTACCCACTGAAAGGCCACCGAGAAGGGCGCGGTAGGCCAGTATAGCCGCCACGTAAACCCTCAGGGTGGAGTGGGTTAACCCTGCGGAGGAACAGGCCCGCACGAACTCCAGAACTGTACCAGTCGGGCAGTTGACTGGGTCGAGCTGGCGGTCTCCGCACCAAGAAGTGAAAAGTTCCACTTCAAGGCGTATAGTTTCCTCGCTGAGGGAGCTCTGGATTGGAGGAAGGTCTCAACAACCTCGGTTGGGAGACCGGAAGCTATGGGCTGTGCCCCCTCAGGGGCCACACCCACAACTTCCAAAGCTCCGGGCGGGGGTGACAGACCCCCGCTTGTGAGAGGAGATCCCTCCTGACGGGAATCTCCCATGGAGAGCCGTCGAGGAGAGAAATCAGGTCCGAGAACCATACTCGGCCCGGCCAGAACGGTGCTACCAGAAGTAGACTGACCTCGTGCCAGCGCACTCGCCAGAACTCCCGGGAGCAGAGCGATCGGGAAAATGTACAGACGAAGCCTCGGCCACGTCTGTACCATGGCATCCAGCCCCAGTGGAGCTGGATGAATTTAGAGAGTACCAGAGGGGACATGCGCTGTATACTTACCTGAGTAGCGAAGAGGTCCACCTGAGCCTGGCCAAACACTCTCCAAATGTGCTTCACCCCCTCAGGGTGAAGCATCCATTCCCCGGGATGTCTGCTCCCACACTGAGATGCCCAGGCGTGTGAACTGCTCTCAGCGAGAGGAATTTGTCCTGGGACCACCCAAGGATCTGGTACGCCAGCCTGTGCAGGGGGCGTGAACGCAGACCTCCTCGGTGGTTGATGTAAGAGACCACCGCAGTGTTTTCGGTGCTATCGCACCAACACCGGCGATCTCTAGGTCTGGGAGAAAGTGTTTCTGTGAAACACCGCCAGCATCTCCAGGCAGTTGAAGTGCCACATGAGACGGCGAGTACTCCACAGACTGCGGGCAGGGTGAGGGACATGTCCGTCGCTAGCGTACGCAGCAACACGGAGCTCCCAACACCAGGCCCTGAGACAAGAACCAAGGATGTCTCCACATGTCTAAGGCACGTAGGCACCACCACGTGACCTTGAGCATGTGAAGCGGTTTTCCCCTTGGGGAGAACCCCTTGGTCTTGAGCCACCACTGTTGAGTGACTGGCCTTCTTTCACTCTCCTGACTGCTGTGAGGATTGACTCGATCCGAGCAGGGGACACACGTGCCTGCATCGTGGTCGAATCCCACACCACACCAAGATAAGTGGTTCTCTGTAATGGAGAAAGCACACTCTTCTTGGTCTTCAGTCTTAACCCCAACACTTTCATGTGAGCACGAACAACATCTCGATGTTGAGCCGCCATCTGCTCTGATAGAGCAAGAATCAACCAAAGTGGATATGCGGATGCCTTGTAGCCGCAACGGAGCTAACGCGACATCCACACACTTTGTAAAAGTGCGTGGTGAGTGTTAGGCCGAAGGGAAGAACCCGATATTGGTGAGCTTCGCCCTCGAAAGCAAACCTCAGGAACTCCCTGTGAGTGGGAAAGATGGAGATATGGAAGTATGCGTCTTTTAGATCGATCGCGACAAACCCGTCCTCGGACCTGATCTGAGACACGCCCTGTTTGAGCATCTTGAACTTCAGTCTGCTGACTGAGTGGTTCAACTGATGCAGATCTAAAATGGGACGCCAACCCTTCATCCTTCTTGGGAACTATGAAGTACCGGCTGTAGAACCCGGAATCTCTTTCGTAAGGAGGGACCACCTCGATGGCCTCCTCTCTCAAGAGAGTACTCTACTTCTCGTTCCGTTACCAGAACCTGCTCGGGGCCCACCAGAGTGGGATTCAACCCGTTGAAACGAGGCGGAGGAGAACCAAACTGGATTCCGTAGCCTCTTTCTACAGTATGCAGGTCCCATGGAGACACATTTGGCAGTAGTTTTCACGCTGCCAAATAGTCTACTAAGGGAACCAGTTTCTCAAGACTGGCCTCTGGTATAACCAGGGCGGCTAGCTCGGTGTCCTGGAATGGCACGCCGGCAGGAGACGGCCAAACTAGCTGCTCTAGAAACCCCTGAAGGGGTGGCGAGCATCTCAGCTCCTTCGTTTCCGGGCGGAAGAAACTGAGATGTGTGCTCGCTGGAGATCGCTGCGCCCTGGAACACCGGCGTGGCAGGGTTGGCAGACCGATCTCCTGAGGGCACTGAGGAGAGACGGGCACCGTGTACCGCGGTGTCGCCGCTCTTCCCCAGAGGGCCTGCCCTCATAAGTTCTGGGCCATGGGCACCAGGACTGCCTCATCCAAGTCTCCTATTGAAGCGACTGTCCTCAGACTCGCGTCATCTTCAAGGAAGACTAGACTGGTAGAACCAGAGCCTGCAATGCAGGACCCAATGAGACACGCTTGGCAGGGGCTCCCACACCGCCAGGTGCCTACTAAGGAACCAGTCTCTGGAGACTGGCATCTGGTATAATCAAAGCGGCTAGTTCGGTATCCTGGAACGGCACACCGGCAGGAGAAAGCCAAACTAGCTGCTCTAGAGACCCCGAAGGGGTGGCGAGCATCTCAGCTCCGCCACGTTTCCGGGCGGAAGAAACTGAGATGTATGCTCGCTGGAGATCGCTGCGCCCTGGAACATTGTGCGTGGCAGGGTTGGCAGATCGATCTCCTGAGGGCACTGAGGAGAGACGGGCACCGTGTATGCCGCTCTTCCCCAGAGGGCCTGCCCTCATAAGTTCTGGGCCATGGGCACCAGGACTGCCTCATCCAAGTCTCCTATTGAAGCGACTGTCCTCAGACTCGCGTCATCTTCAAGGAAGACTAGACTGGTAGAACCAGAGCCTGCAATGCAGGACCCAATGAGACACGCTTGGCAGGGGCTCCCACACCGCCAGGTGCCTACTAAGGGAACCAGTTTCTCAAGACTGGCCTCTGGTATAACCAGGGCGGCTAGCTCGGTGTCCTGGAATGGCACGCCGGCAGGAGACGGCCAAACTAGCTGCTCTAGAAACCCCTGAAGGGGTGGCGAGCATCTCAGCTCCTTCGTTTCCGGGCGGAAGAAACTGAGATGTATGCTCGCTGGAGATCGCTGCGCCTGGAACATTGTGCGTGGCAGGGTTGGCAGACCGATCTCCTGAGGGCACTGAGGAGAGACGGGCACCGTGTATGCCGCTCTTCCCCAGAGGGCCTGCCCTCATAAGTTCTGGGCCATGGGCACCAGGACTGCCTCATCCAAGTCTCCTATTGAAGCGACTGTCCTCAGACTCGCGTCATCTTCAAGGAAGACTAGACTGGTAGAACCAGAGCCTGCAATGCAGGACCCAATGAGACACGCTTGGCAGGGGCTCCCACACCGCCAGGTGCCTACTAAGGGAACCAGTTTCTCAAGACTGGCCTCTGGTATAACCAGGGCGGCTAGCTCGGTGTCCTGGAATGGCACGCCCGGCAGGAGACGGCCAAACTAGCTGCTCTAGAAACCCCTGAAGGGGTGGCGAGCATCTCAGCTCCTTCGTTTCCGGGCGGAAGAAACTGAGATGTATGCTCGCTGGAGATCGCTGCGCCTGGAACATTGTGCGTGGCAGGGTTGGCAGACCGATCTCCTGAGGGCACTGAGGAGAGACGGGCACCGTGTATGCCGCTCTTCCCCAGAGGGCCTGCCCTCATAAGTTCTGGGCCATGGGCACCAGGACTGCCTCATCCGAAGTCTCCTATTGAAGCGACTGTCCTCAGACTCGCGTCATCTTCAAGGAAGACTAGACTGGTAGAACCAGAGCCTGCAATGCAGGACCCAATGAGACACGCTTGGCAGGGGCTCCCACACCGCCAGGTGCCTACTAAGGGAACCAGTTTCTCAAGACTGGCCTCTGGTATAACCAGGGCGGCTAGCTCGGTGTCCTGGAATGGCACGCCCGGCAGGAGACGGCCAAACTAGCTGCTCTAGAAACCCCTGAAGGGGTGGCGAGCATCTCAGCTCCGCCACGCTTCCGGGCGGAAGAAACTGAGATGTGTGCTCGCTGGAGATCGCTGCGCCTGGAACATTGTATGCGTGGCAGGGTTGGCAGACCGATCTCCTGAGGGCACTGAGGAGAGACGGGCACCGTGTATGCCGCTCTTCCCCAGAGGGCCTGCCCTCATAAGTTCTGGGCCATGGGCACCAGGACTGCCTCATCCAAGTCTCCTATTGAAGCGACTGTCCTCAGACTCGCGTCATCTTCAAGGAAGACTAGACTGGTAGAACCAGAGCCTGCAATGCAGGACCCAATGAGACACGCTTGGCAGGGGCTCCCACACCGCCAGGTGCCTACTAAGGAACCAGTCTCTGGAGACTGGCATCTGGTATAATCAAAGCGGCTAGTTCGGTATCCTGGAACGGCACACCGGCAGGAGAAAGCCAAACTAGCTGCTCTAGAAACCCCTGAAGGGGTGGCGAGCATCTCAGCTCCGCCACGCTTCCGGGCGGAAGAAACTGAGATGTGTGCTCGCTGGAGATCGCTGCGCCCTGGAACACCGGCGTGGCAGGGTTGGCAGACCGATCTCCTGAGGGCACTGAGGAGAGACGGGCACCGTGTACCGCGGTGTCGCCGCTCTTCCCCAGAGGGGCCGGCCCTCAGAAGTCCTGGGCCATAGGCAGCAGGATGTTTTAGCCAAAGACTATCCAGCGAGTGACGGTCCGCAGATCCGCCTTCTGCTAGAAGGCCTCGGCCCGGGAGCGCCACTCTGACTCCAACATACTGGGGAGTACGAGAAGTGACGCTCCCTATAGGAGGAGCTGGAACACGGTTGGGGCTGCTCCGCCCAGCAGCCCCTGCTGACCACATCAACCTCCTCAGAGGAAGAGAAGTAAAACATAGTGCTCTCACCGAGAAAATCCCAAGTTTTCTTAGGCTCCTTACACATACACATCTAACTTCTCCTAGTTAGATGAAATAGATCATTTAATTCCTCAAAATTAAATGGAGAAAAACAACCAGACAAGTAAACACGGTCTGATATGAAAGGATTCATGAAACGAACGAGAATGACATAACGCACGCGTCGCCTCGGCAACGCGCGCTGCAACAGTGAGCTCTCACTCAAAGGGGGAAGAACCGCACCGCGGGCTTCCAGCCCCGAGCGAGAGCGCTAGATCTGGGGATTGCAGTTGGAGAGAGGGCGAACCCGTCTCCAACCCGTCCGCCAGATCTATGTGCGATCCCCGCGATCTCATTCGCCGCCGTGCCTCAGCAGCGGCGGACCGGTTCTTTAACCGCGAGATCATACGGCGGGAGAAGCACGATCAGCCCCTTTTTTTCGAGCTGACAGCGCGAACTCCGTTCCTAAGCAGGGACACTGCTATAATGACAACCTCGTTCATAATAAGCTTGTGCAAACACTGCGATCTTAAAAAGCTCATCGACACCATTCACCACGTCTACCTCCTCGGAGAAAGACAGGCGGAGCGTCGCGCCCTCTCTCTCTGGGGGGAAGTACCCGCGGGGCTTCCGAACCCAGAGAGCGGGCGCTGGATCTGATGGGAAGGAAGAAGATAGGGGCTCGCCCGCCTTCATTCCCTCCACCTGATCCATCTGCGATCCTCGAGCGCAGCCGCTGCTCCGCCTCGGCGAAAGCGGGCCGGCAACGCAAGGAACGCATGTGAAAGCTCCCTCCTCAAAGAGAGCCCTCTGAGAGTAAGCATACGCAGCGACAAACGCTCACAAGCGGGCAGCTGACTCTGCATGCTCTGCTCTCAAGCAGACCACACACGGACTGTTAGTGAAAAACACAGCCTGTAATGCGATCTGCTCTCGCCCAAGTGCTAGTTTCTCTGCATTTTAGACATTGTGGAGCTTATTTCAAGTGACAAACAACACTAAATAAGACTCACAACACAGCTCGACAGACACACACAGAGTAGCGGTAGCTGAATGACAAAAGCTGACGCTGGTTCCACCGCACGTGCTTTTATGCCTCCTGGCCGTTACGTCACCCACCCGTGACGTCTCGCCCATCCTTTGGACAGATTACATTTGTATCAGAGCGTGGTCACGCTGGAGGCGTTCCCCTAGCGTTCTTGGACGCAGCTCGAGTTCCTGAAGAGGAACTTGGATACTGCAATTCTTTTTTATTTTATTTTTTATTTTGAAATAGCAGCATAAAGAACAGTACATTATTTCAAACAAATATAGTTACAATTTTCTCTGCCATTCAGTTTCTTTTTTTAACATAATATAAACAAATGAACAAACAAAATAAAATAAAATAATATTATTAAAGTAATCATTTTAATGGTTCGGGGCGAGGTCAAATATATATGTAATAATCAAGTTCCATATTAAATAATGTTAAATGTTTGTTCTTGGTCTGTGGTAGAGACTGTGGGAGAAAGTCCATTAGTTTCTGATGTGGAAAGGATGTGTAAGGGAGATCACAATAACATTTCCCACTCAGAAGGGAAGGGTCATTTGTTTTACACCTACACAAAGTCTGGCTGTAGTGGCCTTACATATTCGATCCACTTGGACCAAACTTTTCTGAATACATTCTTCTGAAGACGAAGGCAAAAAGTGATCCTTTCCATAACATAAATATCATTTACAATATCCATCCATTCTTGTATTGTGGGGGGTTCAGGAAGCAACCAGCGCCTTGTAAGTGCTTTTTTACCAGCAATTGTTAAAATTCGTATTTCCTAAATATAATGTGGAAAAGTGCAAAGGCAGTGTAGTGTTAAAAATGCCTTCCACTGCTTTGTGAAGCTCCACCCAAAAGGGTTTTATCACTGGGCATTCCCAGAATATATGCCAGTGATTGGCTCCCCGAAACCCACACTGTCTCCAACATTTGGTGTCCCCTCCTTCAATATGTGCTTTCTGTTTTGGTGTAATAAAAAATCTGATAAGACATTTCCACCCAAATTCCCGCCATATGTGAGAATTAGTACATTTCCACTGAAATTTACATATATCAAGCCATTCTTCACTTGATATTAAAAAATTACCTTCTTTTTCCCATTTTTCTTTAATATATTCTGTGGTGTGAGTTTTTTTTATTCTAAGACCTTTATAGAATTTAGAGATGACACCCTTATTTAAATCACCTTGGTAAGCACCTGTAAATATCTTCAATATTGGGTCATCAAAGTCTGTTTTATTTTTGATGTTGTTTTCAAAATGATTACGAAGCTGGAGATATCTATAAAAATCAGATTTCTCAAGGCAGTATTCTTTCTTCAAACTTTCAAAGTCTTTCAACTCTCCCTTTTCCGTAAGAGAATAGAATGTTGTTATTCCTTTTGAGATCCAAACTTTGAATCTATAATCCATTCTATTTGGCTTAAATTCAGGGTCATAGGCACACCATTGAATTATTTGTAATTTACGATCTAATTTATATTCTTTCTTTATTGTATTCCAGATTTTTAGTTGGGCTTTAATCCATGGGTTTTGGACTTTTTCCATAAATTTTCCTAAACTCTTATGTACCAATAATGCTTGAATTGGAGGGTCATTCATTATGGAGAGTTCGATATCTTTCCACCTAGCTTGGTATGTTGGGTTACATATGTTAATTAAAGATTTAGTCTGGGTTGCATAGAAATAATCCTTAAGATTGGGTAATGCCATACCTCCTTCCTCCATTGGAAGCTGTAATGTTTTGAATTTGATCCTGGGTTTTTTCCCTTGCCAAATAAATCTGGAAATGATCTTATTTAATTCAGACCAGTTTTTTAGGGGAATTTCTACCGGTAGTGCTTGAAATAGATAGAGATATCGTGGAAGAATGTTCATCTTTATTGAGTCAATTCTATGACTAAGGCCAAGGAAAGAGACGGTATTCCACCTATGTATGTCATCTTTAATTTTTATTAAAAGTGGGTTAAAATTTGCCTTTGCTAGTGTCGAAGTTTCTTTCGTTAAGTTTATTCCTAAATATTTCAGCGAATCCTGATTCCAATTAAGGTCAAATTTATCTTTAATATATTTTGGTGGTATGTAATTAAAAGTCAAAATTTGCGTTTTTTGTATGTTTAATTTGTATCCTGCATACCTACCAAATTTTTCTAGAAGATTCATTAATTCACAAAATGTATTAGTGGGATTACTTAAATAAATCAAGATATCGTCCGCATATAATGCCAATTTGTGATCTTCTCCATTTATACAGATGCCTTTGATGTTTTCAGTCTGCCTTATCCACTGTGCGAGAGGTTCTATATAGAGTGCAAAAAGCAGTGGTGAAATTGGACACCCTTGTCTTGATCCACGTTCTAATATAATGGTATCTGAGAGGTACCCATTTATTTTTATCCGGGCAGATGGTTTATTGTATAGTGTACGGATGCCCCTAACAAAAATTTTGTGCATGCCAAATCTTTCAAGGACTTTATATAAAAACGGCCAGCTTACGGAATCAAAAGCCTTTTCCGCATCTAAACTAATTAAAAGAGCCTCAAGTTTGTTTTGCTGAATTCGGCTTAATATATGTAGAGATCGTTTAATATTATCATGTGTTTGTCTTTGAGAAATAAACCCAGTTTGATCGTTATGTATTATTTGGGGAAGAATCTTTTCCAGTCTTTTGGCAAGGATGCTAGTATATAATTTGTAATCAACATTCAAGATCAAAATTGGTCTGTATGAACTACATTCTAATTTATCTTTTCCATCTTTTGGGATAACTGAGATCACCGCCTCACTCCATGATGGAGGCATTTTGGCCTCCATTAACGATGTATTGCAAGCCCGAAGAAGACTCGGTATTAATTCAGATCGAAAAGTCTTATACCACTCTGACGAAAAGCCGTCAGGACCAGGAGACTTATTCGTCTTGAGCCTGGAGATGACGTTATTTAGTTCTGTCTCAGTTATTTCTGCTGATAATATTTGATTTTGTTCCTCTGTTGTAACTGGTAAATTGAGAGAGTCAAGGAATTGTCCAATCTGTTGCTCATCTTCTAGGGGTGGTTGTGTATATAGTAATTTGTAGTATTTTTAAAATGTTTTTTGTATTTCGTTTTGTTTATATTGTATGTTTTTAGAATTCAAATCCCTTATTTTATATATTGTATTATCCATTTGTTGTTTTTGTAGCTTCTTTGCCAAAAGTTTAGTTGATTTAGAGCTCGATTCATAGTATTTCTGTTTCGTAAATACTAACTTTCTTTCAATTTCTTGTGAATATATTATATTTATTTCATTTTTAATTTTCTTTATTTTAATCATCGGGTCTGATTTTTGTTCCTTTTTGTGTTGCGCTTCAAGATCTTTTAGCTCATTATTGAGATTTGTTAATCTCAATTGCTTTAATTTCTTTTCGTAAGCACAGAATGATATGATTCTGCCCCTAATGACTGCTTTTAAGGCATCCCATACCGTAGCGGAGTTAACTTCCCCATTTTCATTTTCTTCTAGAAATATTTTTATATCCTCCTTCATTTGAGTTTGAAATTGTTGGTTATTTAGAATGCTTGTATTTAACCTCCAAAGTGTTCTTCCCGGGTTATCTCTAATATGTATAGTACAAGAGAGGGGTGCATGATCAGACAAATCAATAGATCCAATATCACAGCTTTGTATTCTATGGCGATCTTTCTTTAAAACAAAAAAATAGTCTATCCTTGAGTATGCGTCATGTGGGCATGAATAAAAAGTATAGTCACAGCCTGATGGATAAAAATCTCTCCAAAGATCTAGTATACCCAGCTCTGTCATTAGAACATTAATTTTTCTATGTAATGACGTAACATTTGAGTTTCTAGATTAATCTAATTTTGGGTTAAGACTACTGGTGTCAAAAGTATTCACATTCATTACTCAGGTAGAAGTATAGATAATAGGGTTTAAAAAGACTTCTGTAGAAGTTGAAGTATCAACTCAAGCTTTTTACTCAAGTAAAAGTGTAAAAGTACTGGTTTCAAAACTACTTAAAGTATAAAAGTAAAAGTAATGTAAGGGAAAAAATGCCATTAAGGACAAAAGCTTAGGCCTCGCCACATGGGCCTATTGTGCACCACAGTAGTAAATAGGGCATGGCTTATGACAAAAAGATTTATTGCTTTGACCTTTTGACCTTTCCCCCTCCCCCACACGGCCCACCCACATAGCGACCACCCAGGTCGTGTTGACCCCTTGACCCGTTAATGCTTTCCAGATGTGTGGAAATCGGAGAAGCGTGAAATTCCTACGTCATCCTGGGATGAGATATGTTGTTTGTACAAGTGTAAAACCATAAATGAGTTGTCAAGTATTGTTTTGAAGATTTTATGCTGAACCGGTGGGGGTTTTCCCATCTGTGGACCACGTGGTGGTTGCATTCCGATGAGCTCTTAGATAAATAGGGCGAGGTATTTCTGGGGGATATCAGAAAAGAGCTGTGAAACACATAGCCATGAATGCCTCATACTCACCTAAAACTCCTGAGAAGGAATGGGATGAAGAGATGATGGAAAATCTGACTTTGGCACCGAGAAAGCCGTACAGCGGTAACTTGGGCTTGGCAAAGTTTCTCCACGAAAATTCTGAATGTGTGAGAGACTAATTTTTCCTGATCAGCGGGCGTATATTCGGCTACATATTCCACAAATCGGATCGAACGGTTACGCTCTACACGTCTGACGAAACCGACGATTTTGTACAGGATCAAGACCCCTGCCTGATATTTCCTGAAAAAGATTGGCAATTATTTTTCAATCGTATCTGGAAAGATCTGAAGGACTGTGGAGAAGAGCCTTTGTATGTTGGGGAGTGGGATGGGGTAGCACCGAATATCCGGTACCGAGTGGTCGGCGACCATGCTCAAAAGAACCCAGAGGACTGCGTGTACATATTCGCCTGCGAAGACAAGACAAAGCTTAGTGACCTTTCGGAGGCTGGTAAGCATGAAGAATATCACGAAATGTTCAGCCTTAAGTTTTTGATCAAGTGGTGCGATCTGCATTTGCTGAGCGCTCTTTTTTCGGTCGTAAACAAAATGTTCAAGTGGTGCAGCATACATGACGGATACAGCAAAATTAAAACACAGCTGTTTCGCCCCGAGAGAAACCCCCGCGAGGGGGTGTTACCGTCCCCGCCCATCTACTACAGCCATTATAAAGAACAGTAAGTCGACACTCCAACACAGCATTTCCAACATGTCTCAAGAAGACTCTTTACAATGCGATTATGCTCCTTTCAATCTCAAAGCTTCTGATGATAACGCTGTCGATCATCTTTCGACAGACAACGCCCGCTCACCCGACCTGCGCAAAGAATGCTTGGATAAATTCTGCACGGAGCTCGGATACCGCAACCTGAGTTACCTAAAGGACATGTGTACCACCTCCCCCCACACAGGGTTCGACACCACAGACGGCTGCTTCAACGGAAAAGGTTTCAGAATCATAAAAGCCACGATCGTACTGCTGCTGCAACACATCATCGACAACAAATTAAGGGACGAGTGCGAGGGGTGCGCAATGGACCATCCGAGCCAGCTGCAACATTCCTGTCTGTTTGAGCCTGACGCCTACTATTTCGACTCACGCTTTGACGAGCTGTGTCGCAAACTGTTCAAACCCGATCTTCAGACCATTATCGACTTCACTCTACGCCGCTACGGTTTAACGACCAACAACATTCTGAGGATTCAAGGAACTACCGGTGCTATGCACGAATTAAGAGACGAACCATTCATCGTCGCAAAGCTGCAAGAAATCAGGGAAAAGCTGCTGGACGAGTCCAACAAGAAAGTCGTTTACGATGCCGTGGATCTCTGGCAAAGCAGCGTGACTGCCCCAGGAGTGTGACGACATGGGGGGTGTGTGTAGCGGAATCCATTTTTTCAGAGACATCTTGTTCACCCCCTATTATAAAGGACAGATGATCAAAATGATGCTTGCTGCCATCGATCGTACGGGTGATCCGGAGAACGATTACGAGGGGGAAACGACACGGCTAAAAAATCTCATGAAACAAATGCGTGTTATAAGAGGTCTGACCGACTCTTGGTCTGAATTGACCGATATGTGTGTCAACAGTTCCGATCGCTCCTCTGCAATGCTCCGAAAAATTCTAGATGAGATATCTGCAGCCGGTGAAGAGATAAGAGTTAGCGACGTCCTTTGTATGTGCACGTATGTAACCGATGTATGTGTGAAGCTTGTTTCAAAAAATGAGAAAAACAAGGTGTACGAAATGGTTGAAATTCTGGTAAACTACATACTAGATCGTAGCTATACAGCCTGTGTAAATTGTCTTTACTGGTTAGATAGTATGTAACCCATTTTATTTCTATTCTCATTACTATGTAACCATTTTTACTTCTATTCTCATTACTATGTATTCATGTAATCAATTTTAATTTTCATCACTATGTAACCATTTTTAATAAAAGACTGAAACGTAACGATTGTGCGTGTTATTCTTTTTTTTTGTTATCAACATTTTTATTTATTTTTTATACATAACATCCAAAAAAAAATAAAATAAAATAAAAAATAAATAAATAAAAATAAAAAACAACAACAGACACATACTCAATATCTCAAAGTCCAATCAAAGGGAGGGAAAGAGGGAAAGGCAAGAGAAACACAAAAGTCACTCCTTTATACAGTCACGTATATCAAAAAGAAAGCACTGCCAAGCATCGATGGTAGAAGGCTTGGCCCCATTGATTCGTGCTGTTGTACATTCACAAGCCACTATGTGCAGGAGACTACGGATCCAATATGTTTTTCCACACATGTGCGGTGTAAACCAGTTTTGTATTATTGTCTTCCTCGCAGCTGTAAAACCAGCAAACATCATTCTCTTTTGCATTGAGGTTATACAGAGATCAGAATCATCATTAAGAAGACACAAACTTGGATTAACAGACCAATCCATTTGCAATAAGGATGATAAAACCAGGTTTACATGTGTCCATAGACTGATGACGACAGGACATTCCCAAAACATATGCAGAAAAGTACCTGATGATGTAGTATTACATATATGCGTGTTATTCTTTTGAGGACGGTTGAAACATAACAACATGTCCGAGCTCATGAAAAAAGTTTATTACACGCCTGCCAACCCCGGTTCTTTAGGAGGTAAAAAACGGTTAAAAGATGCGGTCTTAAAGGATACCGGCGTCCGTCTGAGCGATAAACAGGTCTCGGACTGGCTGGCTGGGGAGGATGCGTACACGCTACACAGAACGGCTCCCATTAACTACAAACGTAATAGAGTCGTGGTGTACGGGATGGATACGCAGTTTCAAGCGGATCTGGTCGACATGTCGGCCTATTCCAAGGAAAATGATAATAATAAATATCTGCTGACATGCATCGACGTATTTAGCAAGTACGCGTGGGCTCGAGCGTTAAAGAATAAGAGCGGGTCGAGGTTACTAAAGCGTTCGAGTCTATACTCGAAGAGGCGCGTTCAAAGAAATTGCAGACGGATAAGGGAACCGAATTTTTTAACAAACATTTTCAAGATTTGATGAAAAAGCACGACGTTCAACATTTTGCTACGGCTACCGATTTGAAGGCCAATCGTGGAGCGATTTAATAGATCGTTAAAAAGCCGAATGTGGAGATTTTTA
The DNA here is from genome assembly GCF_012432095.1 of Onychostoma macrolepis. NCBI lineage: Eukaryota > Metazoa > Chordata > Actinopteri > Cypriniformes > Cyprinidae > Onychostoma > Onychostoma macrolepis. The sequence continues at coordinate 18,481,075 of NC_081178.1, forward strand.
ACCGCTACAAATTCGCGGAGATACACAGATGTGTTGCAAGATATTATGCAGGGGTACAACTCCAGCTACCATCGGAGTATTAAGATGAGACCTGTGGACGTCGACAAAGAAAATGAAGGCGTAGTATTTCAAAACCTGTACGGAGGTATGAAGAAGAACGATCACCCCGTATTTAAATATAGAGTAGGGGATGTCGTCAGGATTTCTAAAGTGCGAGGACCGTTCGCCAAGGGTTATGAACAGAACTACACCGAAGAATTTTTCACCGTATCCGTGTGCATTCCGCGTAATCCCCCCGTATACAGGTTGTCTGATTATGACGGTGATGTCATCGACGGCGTGTTTTACGAAGAAGAGTTACAAAAAATAATCGTTAGCGAAAACAAGGCGTTTAAGGTGGAAAAGATTTTAGGGCAGAAAAAACAAGGGCGATCTACGCTAGTTTTAGTGAAATGGTTAGGATGGCCTTCGAAATTTAATAGCTATATAGACAAAAAAGCGGTGTTGGACTTGTAAAACCTTAAAACGCCCACGCCTTTACCAAAAGAGATCATTCGAGTAAAGGATTACCATGGATGACCGCGGTTTCTACGTCACGTTGCCGTGCAACGCCTCTTTATCAGTTTATCCTGAAAATCGCATATCTAGTTATACGACCAGGATAGCAAAGACTATAAACCTGAAAGGAGAGTGGCAAGTAGGTCTCGCAGAGATTGAATATCCTAGAAGCTGGTACAGCTTTAACGACAACGACGGGTTTTCAGTTTGCATGTCTACCCGCCCCATCCCAGAAACACGCTAATAAACCGGGCGAAGAGGTGTTTAAATGGCTATCGGGGATGTCCGTATCAAGGAATATCCAAATAACCGGGGGATACTATGAGAATGTTTGTGCAGTGATCAGTGCGATAAATGCAATTATCGCCCCGGGGCTGTATTAGGCTACGATAAATTAAAAAACAAAGTCCAACTGGTAGCAAAACCCAACATTTCGGTAAGCTTCCACGGGAAACTAGCCGCTATTTTAGGGATGAAACCGGCGAGGCTTTAGGACGCCGCTGCCTATCACGAAAAAGCTGATTTTACAAAGAGCGTTATTACGGACGCACCTCACCAGGCCGATATCAACGCGGGTTTCTATACGATGTACATTTATACCGACATTATCGAATACCAATCGGTCGGTGATTCATACGTACCCCTTTTAAGATGCGTACATATAAAGAAGGGTGACAATGATACCATCAGTATTAGATACGACAAACCCCATTACGCAACGGTCAACAAGTCGCTCATCACGGACATCGTCATAGAATTAAGGGCGACCAAAACCGCGAAATACCATTTTCTTACGGGAAAGTTATTGTAAAACTACACTTTAGGCCTGTGAAACAATCTGCGCTTTAAAAATGGCTTATTACAACCCACGTGGGATGAATGCCGATGATTATGTCGATTATTATCGAAATCAGGCAGGCGGCGGACTACCGGGATATGCGGGTGGTGCCGTTATGTACAGGGCCGGTCTAGGAGGTCTTTTCAGAGGTCTGTTTAGGTTGGCCATACCGTTGTTAAAAAGGGGATTCAGCATCGTTAAACCGCACCTGAAATCGGCCGCTAAAAATATAGCGACCGACGTTGTCTCAAACGTTCTGTCAAGATCCTATAACGATAACTCTAAAGCTCAAGACGGTTCGGGGCTTATGGTAATGGCTCGTAGAGAATGTCTAAACCTCCGGTATGAGGAGGCGTGGTCGTTCAATAAAGAAAACAAGGCGTGGACCCAAGAAGGTCTCAGTCACACGCAGAAAGCGTAAGAAGACTACGAAACGAAAAGTCTCGGCTAAGAGAACCATTTTCTAACATGGCGTTACTGCATCGCATGTCGGGAGAGTGTATAAAGTCCGAATTGGATTTGTTTACAGTCCCGCTGACGCAGACGGTTATCGAGAAAAACGCCTATTTAGAAGTACCGCCCTTATCGGCTATATCGGACTCGTCGCCTCTGGAGTTTTTTATCCCTGGAACCGGCGAGGACTACATCGACCTAAATAACACGTTGATGTTTCTACGTCTTAAAATCACAAGACCTAATGGGGGAGACATCCCAGACCCTGCAAAAGTAGCCCTAATCAACTACCCGGGGGCTACTATATTTTCACAAGTTGACGTCAGTCTCGGTGACCAATTGATATCTCAGAGCTCGAGCACCTACCCTTACCGATGTATCATCGAGAGTCTTATCAACTACAGCAAAGATACGCTGGAATCGCTTTTCTCAGCCGGTCTGTTTTTCAAAGACACAGCGGGTCACATGGATGAAACCGATCCTGTGGGCCGTAACTCCGGTCTGACCAAGAGATCGCTCTACACCACCGGGAGCGGTGTTGTGGAGTTGCTGGCGCCTATTCACAGCGACATCTTCTTTCAAGAAAAATTAATGCTAAACGGCGTCGACATAAAAATACGAATGATCAGAGGCAAAGATGAATTCTGCCTGATGTCAGGAGGACGTAGCCTATAAACTAAATATTGTGTCGGCGTCCCTTTTCGTCAAGAAAGTGTCCGTATCACCGTCCGTGAGACTGGCGCATGCCCAGGCCTTGCTCTCGACCACTGCCAAGTATCCCATAGATAGGGTCTGTCTAAAAAATGTCTCCTTACCCGTAGGTTCCTGAGTATCAAATCAAGAAAATTTGTTTTTGGGGACCTTGCCAAAATCTATCGTCCTGGCAATGGTAGATAATGATGCGTTCACCGGGTCCTACGATAAAAACCCGCTTATGCGTTCAAACATTACGATTTGGAGTTCCTGGCCGTTTACGTGAGCGGACAGCAATTTCCGCCAAGCCTCTCCAGCCAAACTTTGCCGCAGGAGCGGCCGTGCGAGAATTTTATCAGTTGGCGACCGCTACCGGAGACATCTTAAAAATCAGGCTCTCTCTATCAACAGGGATGATTTTCTGAGAGGGTATTCGCTTTATGCCTTTAACCTCACGCCTGACGAAGACTGCGGTCAACACATATCGCTCATCAAGTCCGGGAATATCAGACTCGAAGCACGCTTCAGACAACCGCTGACGCATACTATTAATCTCATCGTTTACGCTGTGTTTGACAGCATCATCGAGGTGTCTAACCGCAGACAGGTCCTGGTCGATTACTACTGAACAGAAAAATGAACACGATACAACTCACGGCCATCATGGACAAAATTTCGTGTAACACTCATTTTCTCGGAGTTCTTCCGAGCGATCATCTGCCTGAAAGGCCGTTAAAGACCTTACCGGCGCTGGCTATCGTTAACACGGACCCTGCTGACCTGCCGGGACAGCACTGGGTCGCCGCTTATTTAACTCGAGAGGGTTCAGGGTGTTTTTTCGATAGCTTCGGCCACGCTCCTGACAGCGAACGCTTTCCAACGTCCATCAAAAACTTTTTAATAACCAATACCTCCGTCGTGTTATATTCTACTAAACGGGTCCAGGATTTTACTTCGGACGTGTGCGGTCAGCACTGTGTGTTTTTCCTATATCACATGGCCAGGGGTCACGAGTATAGCCGAGTGATGAATTTGTACAGCGACGATTATATTAAAAATGATAAAATGGTGTCGCTATTTGTGAAAAGACTTGGATCTAATGTTTGTAATGAAAAAATGTTTTCATGTATTCATTGTGTGCAGACGTGTATTTCATCTGTGTTGCATGATTGAATTATCCAATGTATTTGATTGATCGTAAATAAAGACTCTTAAAGCCGACATCGGTTTACAGACATTTATTGAAAAAAAATATTGAAACGCTAGGTATACACAACATATAAAGATTACATCTCTAAAATTCTAACCACGGTCTTGTATCGATAGTCGGTGATTTGAACGTAGGACCGTCGGTCCTCAGAGCTCGTGAAATTCTCTTTTTAGAAGGACGCGAGGGCTCCGGCGTGTATACGATATCTCCAGGCTTGCTTTTTAAAGAACTAATCGTACATCTAACATAATTATTCGGTACGGTAGAAAATGGTATGTTTAATTCGGCAAACGCCTGCAGAAACTCCGACCATCCTAGAGGCCTTCGGTCATCCCGGACCTGGTGCGGCGCCGTAACATTTTTTAGCAGATCGAGCATGTGTGATTCTGGCACAGGTTTACCCTTAAACACGAATTCGCCCGATTCGTTCCAAGCGCTGAGTCCTTTAGCTTTAGACATTTTGTCTAATATGTATCGACTGTTTTTCACGCTTCTCGCAGGCACGTTCTTCAGAACTTCGTCTACGACGTCTTCCGAACCCCCGTCATCTTCACCCGAGGTATTGGGGGGAACATCTTTATGGCCGGGATCGGGGTTTGGTAACGATAGGGTTAAAACGGCGTTCTCACGATTCCCTTGTTTAACGATAGTTAAAAACCTAGTTAGTATGTTTGAGTAAAGTTTGACTTTTTCACGTTGATCTAAATCGCTCCTGAGTAAAATATTTCTTATGGCCGTGTCCAGATCGTTCTCTACAACCTGTTGAATGTTCTCGCGAGGGGTTCCGGATTTCAGCATATCCAGCTGGTTCTGGGGAACAAGATACATTTTCTCAGAGTACTCCATGTTCAACCCCGTCTAGACGCTATTAAGCTGGAAATGAAGGGTATCGCTACGCTTAGGAGCGGTAGAAGAAATCCACCGGTCTGGTTGAAAACGCGTTTCTTGGCGGTTATACCGATTTTCTTATCGGCGAGAAATTTAATTTCCGATTTTCTCCTTATTAGTTTTAGGTACTGCTGGCGGTTGATCGGAATCGTACCATAAAGGATGTTCAGCGCTACTTCGCAGAGTGCTAAAATGAGCTCGTCGGACGACGACTGCAAAATAAGACGTCGTTGTTTAGGCCTCGCTTTATGTAACATCTTTAACAGAGGTAGGTATTTACAGAGTTTGGCGGCCATGATCACTTTCTTTTTTTCTTAAGGTAGACCACTTGGCGATCGGTAAGCAGCCCCGTTCTGAGCCGGTACTGTTCGGGCGTTTTCGCTTTATAGTCTATCATGAGGTATACGTAAGGTTGACTGGTCGCGTCTTGATAACACTCCATAAAGTATTTCGCATTGGTCGGAAACATTTGCCTCCCGAGCACCATGACTTGATTAGCGTCCCGGGGGTTTTTAAACAAGATTAAATAATTTGTGTTCAAGCTAATGGTTCTGCTCGATTTACCTTGAGCGAATAAATTCTGTACGATATAAATAGCGCTGAGATTACGATGGTGTACAAACTGTGTGAAGACTTTTTGGACTTGTGCGTTCCCGCTGGCTTCGCTCATCATGTCGTCCAAAATCAGAAGATTAGCTTTGTTGACGGAAGTAAATGATCATCATTCAGAGACGTGGGTATTCCTTCAACAAATTTAATGTCGTACATTTTAAGCAGTTCATCATACAGAGGTTGCCAACAATTGTAAATATAAACAATGTTTTCAATTTTTTTAGAAATCATATTTAAACCATTCTCCATCAGACGTTTTACAAAATAGGTTTTCCGCTATTGGAAGGCCCACTTATCACGCATGAGAAAGGGTGTTGCAGTCTAAAGTCAAATTCAGAAGCATCCTGCACTTCTATGCATCATCGAATCAGTAGCCATAAGGAAGAGTATTGAAATCGGGTAAAAGCTCGCGCTTATTATACACCACCTTGAACCTTTTGTCGACTGACTTGTTGTGCAGCGTGAGATGCTTTTTATCCCTCACGATATTTTCAGCACGAGCCAGGATGTAAATGCTCCTATAAACACGTTAATGTCGTGAGTCTGTCGAACATCGTCTTTGGCGGGACGACGCTGGACGAGCGCTACATCGTCTGAGACGAATGTGAAAAATTTCAGGGTATCAGCTTTACCAAAAACGATCCTGGTGAAATCTTCAGGGTCTTTCACGAGGGTGGTTTGTGCTAAGTCCTCTCTCATAGAGAACCTCCCCCATAAACTATTAAGCAATAGCTTGTTTATAGACCTCTGAGCGGGGTTGTGACTGATTTTTTCAGGGTCGAGACGAATTCCCTCTTTTTCATAATATTCCCGTATGTAAGTCGCTTTGTCGACATCCGTGACCACGTTTGACGGATAGCCGGACGCTTGCTGTTTCAAACGCAAAAACTTTTTTACGTAATCGCAAAACAGCTTATCCGTTCGTTGCGGGAAATGCCAAACTTCATCGATTTTGGTCACGACATACCCTTTCTCGAGAGCTTTTAAAAGTTCGATACTGACCCAACACCCTGAGAGAGCCCTCTCCTCGTCCGTATGGCTGCAGTTCGTAGTCTGGTTTTCGGAGTGCGCGCAGGTGCGACATAAGGGGAACATGAGTTTTCCGCCGCATCTGTAAGGCAGTATAGGGTGAAACAATTTGCGAGGGGGGTACACGACGGCCTTGATAAGTCCGTAATAATTTTCAATCGGTTCAAAATCATTATAAATGATTTGGGGGTGACCGATCGGATAGCTTTTCCTCGCCTGACAGTACGGGTATAAGCTGGTAAAATCGACATAGCTTATTTTCTCCCTTCACTGCCTTGTGATAGAGTTTGTAAGCGTTAGTTCTGCCTCCAAAAGTGCGTCTCTAGGCTTCAGTCTCTCTGGAGCAGAATAAGTACTCATAAACTCCATCACAGCGGGGTCGGTACGCTTTATTTTATGCCATTCACACTCCCAAAGAGTCTCTATTTTCAAGCCGTAGGCATTTTGCAAAATTTCAACCTTGTCGTCAAACAGTCTTCTGAGAACACCAAAAGGTATGCCTGACAAGGGGTGTGTTTTATGGGGTTCGAAGCGGCATTCGTGGCCGTGGTGTAGACAGCCGTTGTATTCCAACCCGTACCTCACCCCGTCCTGCTCATAGTAACCGTCTAAAAAGTAACGACCGATCTGCACTTCCCCATGATTTAGAGCGTGATGAAGGTCTATGTTTCGCGTCTTTTTCACATACTCGAGCCATTCGATCGACGCGTTAGAGTAAGTCTTGTGTTGCCGGACATACATGTTATTATGCGTCAGAGCCAGAGTGTCTCTGTCGAGATAATGCGTTTTGAATACCCCCATACAACAGCTCGCGAGGGTGGTAAAGTTGAACGGATCAAGTTCGGTACAGTCTATGAACGCTTCTCTGTATTTCATGCACGCTTCACGTAATAAGACGACGTCGTTCACGCCGTACGCGTACAGTTCCTTCCTGAAACGGAAGAATTTACCAGAGACTGTGCTGTACCACGCATCGAATTTTGCCTGGTCTTTATCCGACATGTTTTCATACCCGTAAAACTTTTTGTCGGGGTAAGGACCCACATAGTCCTCATTTTCCGGTCTATTGAAATAATGGGGAAAGTAGCCTTTTTCCATCGTGGTCAGGTTTAGAGCCGCGGGTGTCTTAGATAATTACAGCTTCATCCCGATGGCTCTGTCTATGTATCGCTGAGCATAAGCTTCGTCGTACATGAAAATTATTTTACACCCTTGCATGATGATATCGAGAGTAACCCCCGCTTTGCAAAAATACTCGAGAATTAAAAAAGAGTCGAATCTGGAGGCGCAATGGGCTATGAAACAGTATCCTTTGTATCGGGGTTGTCTGAATCGGGTGATCAACTGTTCCACGCATTTGACGCCTTCGGCCACAAATTGTTCGCCTTCAAAAGTAATCGCGCAAACAAAATTAGCGACGTGTCTACCGTTTTCATAACGAGTTTCGAAGTCGTAAAAAATATAATTTTTGCTAGGTTCCTTGGACGGTTGGGGCTGAATGTAACAGAAATGTACTCCTGTGTTATGCAGCTCTTCCCCACAATCGCTGCATCGGTGGGGCGAGCATTTGTGTCGATCGATGGGACCTTTAATTTCGTACCGTCTGTTACATAGTTTGCAATATTTTAGGGCGTCGCAAGGGGGCTTCTCTTTGCCGGGCTGAGTCTTTTTGTGCACGTCGTAACAGTAGCTCGAATTACAGAAGCGTCGACAATCGGGGCAGTGAATGGTTCTTTTAGGGTATTTGAAACAATCTTGATCGAAACAGACATTGCAGACGTGTTTACAATGGTGATCTCGGATTTTCTCGTAGCCTTTATAGCAGAAACGGCATACGTAGCTAGCCCCTATAAACGATGTCAGATTCAGAATCATGTAGTAATGTTCGTCTTGTAAGTAAAGAAGCGCGGTTTTAGGATGAATTTCACCGTGATTTTTGAATGTTTCTAACGCGCCTGCGCTCGTCCTGTAAAAAACGACGATTTTGACGTCTAGCAGGTTTTCAAACCTCGCTATATCGTGAAGACCGATCTTGTCTTGGATCGAGAAACCTGCGTCGTTGTGGATGACTGTCGCCCGACTTTCTAATTCGCTCTCGGGTAATTGCGGCTCGAGAAAATGTGCGAGACAGATAGAGAGACATAAATTATTAGCGGAATTCAGGGGTACGAATAAACTTGACTTTTTTTCTTTTAATCACCTGTTGTAATGGGACGTCTGTGAGTTTACGACGCTGTCCCCCTCCTCCTTGTCTGTTCATGGCCACATCGACTTCGATCTCAACAGAGTCGTCGGACAATTACTGATCGTTACTCTGTAAAATTTTCTCAATTTGTTCGGTAAAGAGATTAACGTCGTAATTATTGCCGGGTGTTAAAACGACGTTAACGGGGATCTTCAGGCTTTCACCAATCATTGTCATATTAATAACGCTAGAGTCACCGCCGATACGTCTGGCGAAAGACACTATTTCCTCAATTTTTTTGTGTAATAAAATGTGATAAGATGCTAAATCCATAGCCCTTATTTCACGCAGATTCATAGTCCTTCGCAATTCCACGCTGTTAAATCGAGGCCTAGGTATGACGTGATACCCGTTTGCGATCCCCCCGTGTCGTCTCAGAGCATCAACGTTCAATTGACTCGGTTCTGTTGCGTCTGAAGGATACGGGGCATAGTTATTAGGCGTAGCGTCAGTCGATGGCTGTGCGTCGCGGGAAGTTGACGGTCGCTCTGTCTCGTTATTACCTGTTGGGGGAGCTGATGGACTTGTAGCGTCTTTGGACGTACCGCCGATCTGTACGACGCTTCCCTGTGACCGTTGGTTATGGCTGTTTATCATGGTCTGCAAAAGTTTGCACACATCAGCGTTTAGATGTTGTTCAATTTCCGATTCTAATCGTTCAAAATCATTTTGAGTCTGATCATAATTAACTGGCATTTCTGCAGAATTTGGATAGTAATCTAACAATCGTTGTAATATATCACACAAGTTATGAGACCTCTCTGCGTGCATTTCGATGGCATTCTGCAGTAGGTCTGAGAGAGATTGGTCTGAATGACAACTATGAACATTTTCTGCATCCATTTTTAATTTTATTTAGATACAACAATGGTGATCAAATGAATAATACAAAATATAATGTTGTTAACAAATAGAGAACCAAACCTAATAAGACACACTGTGAAAAATCAGGACAAGGAAAACTCTGCATCAAAAAACATTTGCGGGTCATCGTCTATCTCGGTGTAGAGTGTCATTAAGGCTAGAGAGAAGGCTCACGATCAAGCGTCTTTCCCTTAATTGTTCGAGTAAATTGTCGTGAACGACGCCAAAATTTTCAGTCACCCCTGTTTGCAAACTGCGCAAACGATTCTCTGATGATTGATGCTGCTGATTTAAAATACCTTGCTGCTCGTGAGCCCTCGCATCCTGAGCATCCATTCGATTAAGAAGTTCGTTGAAGAATGCGTCCTGTCTGTTAAGAACCTCGCTGAAGAATGAGTCCTGCCTGTTAATCAATTCTTCACGCAAAGCGTCAATTCTTTCAACAATTTGCACACCGTTCTGACGATCCTCCGGCAGCGACTCAGTCTCCTCGGCATGATCTTGAAATGCGAATGGGGTTTGTCTGCCTCCACGCGGTGGTAATTCGTCACTACCTTCGCTGGCCCAACTGGCTCTCTCCCAATCGTTCAGCTGCGTATCGGTCCAACGTTGGACGTTATTCATACGTTCTCGGACACCGTCTGTAGAACAAAAGAGTCAAATATTAAAGTCGATCGTCTAAAAATATCGTCTAGTTAACAGAGGATCTATGATGGTGTAAGGGTAATCTCACCGTCGGCTGCTTCTTCAACCGTTCTGATCGGAGTCACGACCGCGACTTGTCTTTTCTTTCTCTCGGGGGCGGCCGGTGACGCGTCAGCCTCTCTCGGGCGCTTCTGTGTATCGGCGTTGCTCGGACCGGGTGAATGTTCCTCCTCCTCGTCCTCCTCAGTTAGATCGATAATCGCGTCTTGCCCTGGCAGCTCTGCAAAAATAATTAAAGATGTGTTATATAAATTATTAGTTAAATTATATTAACGATAAAGAATAGGACGTAAAATATGAATGTGCTCACCGTCTGTGTCTCTTACAGCATTATCAACTGTCTCTCGCGCTGCAAATAAAAGATAATATTTCATTCATAATTAATAAAAGGTCTATGAATATCAGAAAAAGTAATAAACGTACGTTCTTACCAAATAAATCAATTTGCTCAAAAGACAGCTCTTCCATTGAAATCAGACCGCTAGCGCCTAGGAAAAGCAGAAGAGAGGATGGTTATGAAATATGATAAGTTATGCGATAAAATTTCGCTATATCACTAAATAATTACCTTCTAATTTCGCCTATCAACGGCAGATGGTAGCGCGACGCTAACACGGAACAAACAAACATTCGTCATAAATTATGACATCGATTATAAATATTAAATTTAGCAATAGATAATATTATTTAAGAGTTTTAAAAATGATATGATGTTAACATGTGTAAAAATTTGTGTTGATTTGTCTATAAACGGTATAAACCATAAATTTACTGTCATCGTCTGATTTAAACTGACATTCTACAAGTAAACAACAACACGCAAAATAATGAAAGTGAAAAATTTCCAATCCCACCCGAGCCTGGAATCGAACCCTCATGTCTAAGCGCACACTTGACCATAGCCATGCTCGCTACCCCTAGACCACATAGCTTGATGAAAAAAAAAAAATGATTGAAATAAACAAGGGTTGGGAGTTACAAGAACGAACAATTAAAAATAAATAAATAAAAAACTTAACAGCCATGAAAAGTTTAAAAAGCATTAACATCATAGCACAAATAAATTTAAAAAACTTGGAAGCCACTAAAAGTTTAAAAGCATATATGGACAGCCATAGACGTGTAAAACCGTTCAAAAATTAAAAACTTGGAAGCCATTAAAAGTTTAAAAGCATATATGACAGCCATAGACGTGTAAAACCGTTCAAAAATTAATCTCAAACATTAAATATACTCTAAAGATAATGTCCAACAAAAACACATTGCCAAAACGGTTAAAGAAACATTTCATTTCAACCCACAGCAAGGCGCAAACTGCCATTCTTTCGCTCCGCAAACGACTGACACTGTCCGCTAGGCCGTGCGTCAGTTCTAAACTAATTCAAAATAAAACAAGGGTTGGGAGTTACAAGAACGAACAATACAAACTTAACAGCCACGAAAAGTTTAAAAAGCATTAACATCACAGCACAAATAAATTTAAAAAACTTGGAAGCCACTAAAAGTTTAAAAGCATATATGGACAGCCATAGACGTGTAAAACCGTTCAAAAATTTATCTCAAACATTAAATATACTCTAAAGATAATGTCCAACAAAAACACATTGCCAAAACGGTTAAAGAAACATTTCATCCCATAGATCCGATCGGATATGAAAAAATTACAAATTAAACTAGAACAAACGGACGACTAAATTATATATCGCTTTAAATTGTATCAAACAAATGACCATGAAAAATCCTAAAATAACAGCTAGACCAAGTAATAAGACGGGACGCTACTCTCTGGAACATCGGCCTACGTAACAAATCGTGTATTCGTTCATCAGTATTTATTGAATAAATGCGTGTCTGTTTCACCCTAGCTGTACCATAATTTTACTCAAATAGTCTAATAACAGGCTTTTTAAAGGAAATAAATAGAAACTTACCGGTTATGTCCATTTCCCCAGAAGCGTTGCAAGAATTTCCAAAAAAAAACTAAAGAGGGCCAGGGATCTCCTTTAAAAAAAAAAATGTCTTTGTCCGTTCCTCAAACAGGATCTGTACTGAAATGTATTGCTCCCTGGATGACATCTGTTATATTCATTATAAGAAAAGCTATACGTTAATTGTATAGTTTTGGTAATATTTAAACATAAATGGTATGGAGAGTAATTTAAACGCAACATTTCGTGATATATAACTCATTGTAATATGTTAATATATCGTTTTGATAGCTGGATCTGTATAAAACAAAAAATTTCGTGAGAGATGTTATTTTTAAGCGCGACCAGCAGAGACCGCTCGAGCACCGCTATATAACGTATTAAAAAACATATGTTAGAACGTTATACGACTGGAGTCAGTTCGTCTCGCCGAAGATAAACAACCATACATATGGTATGTCTGTGTACATCCGTTTGAAAACTCTTTCTCAGAGTCTAAACAGAACTACTAAAACGATTTAAACACGGGGGGTGTCTGAAATATTCGCCGTAACTAATTTCCGAATTTCCTAATGTTTTCATAAACAGAGCCTAAAAGTCTGTGAAAATAAACAGGACAGCGTGTCTAATTAGAAAAAATGTATTTCGGCGCGGCTGCCAGAACCAGACCAGAACTATTATTTAAACAACCAAAATAAAACCTAAAATTATGCGATCGGTTCCATCTCTAAAACACGACCAACATTACCGGTGCAGTCAGGCGAAATATACATAGCCATCATTAAATTCGCATCCTAAAGGGATGATTAGTTGTCATTTTAGATAAATAAATTAAAAAGTTTTGAAGCCCTTCCGAGCCGGGATTAGATGAGCGATCAAAACGATCATCTAATCACGTCACAACGACGTTAACCACAGAGCCATTGCTCCGCTATAAAACTGCTGAAATGTTACATCTTTTAGTTTAAAAACATTCAATTTGAAGATATAAGAAACTTTTAAACAAACTTTTGATGCGAAATAAGTTAAAATATAAGGACTTCAGACGTATTAGGGAAACATTAAAGTATATAAATAAATCAAATGTTTGCAAAACATTCTCACTCGCAGCGGACAGAAATGGCATGAGCGGTGGGGGTCCTGCATCACACACACACACACACACACAGAGAGAGACAGACAGATACACACAGGAGCGTGCTCACTCTGCAGAGAGCATAATTAAAGTTTAAACTAAACACAATTTGTGTAATCAGTTCATTTGAGGCCGACTGGTATACCATGAAAACGTAAGATCATTTTATTTGTTAAACTAAACATTTTTTATCCCTTCTCATTATTAGTCATGTTGCTTATTTTATTTAAATTATTTTTATACAACCAACAGAATATATCTTTGTCTTAAAACTGACCTGTTAAAATTTTTTATTTATTCTGCTTTTACCCTTAAATTCAATATCTTTTTCCATAGATAGAGAGAAAGAGCGTGAGGGTGGAGACAGATGCCTTTTTCCAACTAAACACAATTTTTTTATTTTTTTTTGAAAACATTTTGGAAATGTTTTTCTCTTGGAAAAATGTAAGAGGGTTTTAATTCATTCCCAATTAATTATTAGGAGTGTTATTTAATTACATTTTATACAACCAACAGAATATATGTGTGAGCGTGGGCTTGTGTCTTAAAACTGACCTGTTAAAATTGTTTATTTATTCTGCTTTTACCCTTAAATTCAATATATTTTTCCATAGATAGAAAGAGAGCGTGAGAGAACTTTTTCCAACTTAAACTAAACACAATTTTTTGGTAAACCTCTCATTTGAAGAATGGTAATGCTTGCAAGCGGAATACATATTTTTTCTCTTGAAGAAAAAATGTAAGAGGGTTTTAATTCATTCCCAATTCATTATTAGGAGTGTTATTTAATTACATTTTATACAGTCATCAGAATATATGTCTGTCTTAAAACTGACCTGATAAAATTTTATCTGCTTATCCTTTTACATACATCTCCCATAGAGAGAGAGAGAGAGAAAGAGTCCATAACACACCAGGCCTCGGAATGCAACCACCACGTGGTCCACAGATGGTCAAACCCCCACCGGTTCAGCATAAAATCTTCAAAACAATACTTGACAACTCATTTATGGTTTTACACTTGTACAAACAACATATCTCATCCCAGGATGACGTAGGAATTTCACGCTTCTCCGATTTCCACACATCTGGAAAGCATTAACGGGTCAAGGGGTCAACACGACCTGGGTGGTCGCTATGTGGGTGGGCCGTGTGGGGGAGGGGGAAAGGTCAAAAGGTCAAAGCAATAAATCTTTTTGTCATAAGCCATGCCCTATTTACTACTCACCACCCACCTCCTCAAAAAAACATTTTTCTAAAGGCCATAATGACTATAATGTTATATTAAAATGTTAATGTTGAAAAATTTGGGTTGCACTAGGCTACCTGTTTCAGCCGCATATATGCCCATTAAAAATGAACGCATTTTAGTACAATGCAAATACATTAAAGAACCATATATGTGTACTACTGAGCATTAACGTGTTTCATGGAGCGGAAGATATGATGACTAGTTGCCTATAAGTATTGTAATGGTGCAAAAAGTCAAACTTCAGAGGAATGTCATCATTAACCTTTATTGGAATGTAAATGTACACCCAAGCTTAGCTGCAGGAATCTGTGAGGGCAACGGACAAAAAAATTGCTGTACCCAGGGCAGGCTTAGTAACAATTACCCTTGTATGGTTGTCTATATACAGGGGTGCACATAAGTTTTTCAGCCTGGTTCTCATATGAGAACCTGGAGATTTGGTTTGGTCCTCACACAGGCCATTGCATGTAGTGTGACCCATAAACTATAACTATAAAAACATGAATTAATAATAGTGATAATAATATTATTGCACTTCATTTATTTTTTTTGTTTATATATATATATATATAAATTAACTAACTAAAAAAAATAAACTAAATAATCAAGTGTGATAATACAAATGCAATTATTTCATAGTAAACCTAAAAATAAAATGTTAATATATTTTATTATTATCATTATTTTTATTTTTATTTTAAATTTCATCATTTTCAAACGTAAAATCAGCGAGCTTTTATTCTGGCGGGTTGCCGGCAAGTAAGTATTATGCGCTTCCGGGTTTAGCGCTGCTGATGGAATTGCGTCAGTGTATGAAATGTCACAGACAGTTTTGCTTTGAAAACGGCAGCAGGTAGCCTAGATTATGCTTTCAGTTTGGATAGAAATCTTATACAGTACAGTTTGTCGATCTAAAATGGTCAACCATGTCGGTACACAAAAGCGCTGTCAAAACTTATTTACGCAGCGCATTTTTAATTTTGGTCGCGCATGCGGACCACTTATGTGCACCCCTGTCATACAATAAACATTAGTGCTGTCAAAATTAATGATTAATCCAAGTGATTAATAAACTCAATCCTGATACCTTCCTGGTTTGTACTTTGCTCATTCTATAGCTAATGGCAACAATGTCACATTTATCTAGAAGATGTAACAAACACTTTGGACTCAATGCTGTATGTACAACAACAGAGTAATCTACATCAGTTACATTTCGCTCGAGTTCTCTTCTTGAGTCTCTGCCACGGACATCTTCGTACTTGGCTACATACGTCTGCTATGTCCAGTGTTGGGGGTAACGAGTTACAAAGTTAGTATAGCCTACTTATCAAAACATTGTCAATCGCAAACGCTAATTTATTCAAACGTCTCTCTACCGAACTACTTACTGTAGCTTAATTTGCGGAGAACAAAGAGAAAGCACCAGTTTGATAAATGAGCCAGTAGTGGAGAAATAATAACTTTTAAGAAATAATATTTTTTGAGTAACGACCCCAGAGTCCTTGCTAAAGTGTGACGTGATTTGTGTCATGTGCAGGTGCGACGGATCGCATACAAACCAATAGGATGTCGGAATGGTATACGTTTATACTTCTCATCCAACCACAATCAAATTCACTCGATCCGGATGGCGCGATTTATCTGGATAGGTTTTTTTTTTTTTGAACGATGACAAGCCGAAATGAAATAGGAGTAACGAGGCTATTTTTAAAATGTAAGGAGTAGAAAGTACAGATAATGGCGTGAAAATGTAAGGAGTAGAAGTAAAAAGTCGGCTGAAAAATAATTACTCCAGTAAAGTATAGATACCCAAAATTTCTGCTTAACCCCTTAACTGTCACTCACAGTTTTGAACACAGACATGATAGTGCACTATCCAAACTTATTTTTTTATAATTCATGAATGAAAACATTTTCCAACGTGATTTTGATGTACCATTTCCATGGCAATGCAATGTCTGATTTTAAAATGGGTTTCAAAGGATGAATTTTGAGATTTTAAGTTTTCAACTGATATATAATTTCTTATGATTTCTAATACGTAATAGAGAAAAAGGCAAAAAAGAAGACTTTCTGTGACAAAGGTCAGAACTCCTGTTATGATGTAGATTTTTCAGGTGCACTCTTGTCATAAATTAACCTATTACTTTTCCTACATATTTTTTTTACAAAAAAAGTGGTAAAATACCTATTTAGGAGTCATAGACCTTTCCAACGATATATAGTTTGTCATGATTAGATTAGGATTTAATTGTAAAATAGTGAAGTAAACGTAGGCGTCCCACAGGGTGGACGGTGACAGTTAAGAGGTTAAGTAAGGTAACGAAGTATTTGTACTTCGTTACTTGACACCTCTGTTAGCAAGTGACTAGCATGTCGCTAGCATGTTGCTAGTATGATTAGCAAGTGACTAGCATGTCGCTAGCATGTTTCTAACATGATTAGCATGTTACTAGCATTTTGCTAGCATGTTTCTAACATGATTAGCATGTTACTAGCATGTTGCTAGCATGATTAGCAAGTGACTAGCATCTTGCTAACATGACTAGCAAGTGACTAGCATGTCGCTAGCATGTTTCTAATATGATTAACATGTTGCTAGCATGTTGCTAGCATGATTAGCAAGTGACTAGCATCTTGCTAGCATGACTAGCAAGTGACTAGCATGTCGCTATCATGACTAGCAAGTGACTAGCATGTCGTTAGCATGTTTCTAACATGATTAGCAAGTGACTAGCATCTTGCTAGCATGACTAGCAAGTGACTAGCATGTCGCTATCATGACTAGCAAGTGACTAGCATGTCGTTAGCATGTTTCTAACATGATTAGCATGTTACTAGCATGTTGCTATCATGATTAGCAAGTGACTAGCATCTTGCTAGCATGACTAGCAAGTGACTAGCATGTCGCTAGCATGTTTCTAACATGATTAGCATGTTACTAGCATGTTGCTAGCATGATTAGCAAGTGACTAGCATCTTGCTAGCATGACTAGCATGTCGCAAGCATGTTTCTAACATGATTAGCATGTTACTAGCATGTTGCTAGCATGATTAACAAGTGACTAGCATCTTGCTAGCTTGACTAGCAAGTGACTAGCATGTTTGTAACATGATTAGCATGCTACTAGCATGTCGCTAGCATGTTTCTAACATGATTAGCATGTTGCAAGGATAGATAGAAAGATTAGAAATATTAGATAGATGAGTTTGAATGGATTAGAAATAGTACATAGAAGGGAAGCTTGATTGATTCTCAAAGGATTCTGGGAGTTTAAAAATGGTATTTTGACAGTTGGAGTTTGAATGTCTTGGCTCATTTCAACATTCCGTAATGGTAAATCAATGGGATTTTATGATTTTTAATCTTGAGTTTTATGAAAACTATAAGTCCAATCAGTTAGAAAAGATATCGCACACTAAGTGAGATCAGTCTGAACAGCTGGGCTGAGTTTGGTGATTCTAGCTTGAAAGCTCTAGGAGGAGATGCATTCAGAAATTTAGTCTAAGAATAATAATAATAACTAGATTAAAAAGTTCATCGAGACAAACTTTAGGTTGGCTTGAGAAAGCCTAGCCTGAATGTTTAAAGCAGTTGTGAAGGTTTGAAGTTTAAAGGTTTTCAGTTTGAAATAGGCTAGTTAAGCATTCATTTACTGTTTTTTAAAAGGTAAAAACCAGAAAAAAGTTGATAGCATGATTAGCATGTTACTAGCATGATTAGCAAGTGACTAGCATGTTTCTAGCATGATTCTAACATGATTAGCATTTTACTAGCATGATGCTAGCATGATTAGCAAGTGACTAGCATCTTGCTAGCGTGACTAGCAAGTGACTAGCATGTCGCTAGCATGTTTCTAACATGATTAGCATGCTACTAGCATGTTGCTAGCATTACTAGCAAGTGACTAGCATGTCGCTAGCATGTTTCTAATATGATTAGCATGTTACTAGTATGTTGCTAGCATGATTAGCAAGTGACTAGCATGTTGTTAGCATGATTAGCATGTGACTAGCATGTCGCTAGCATGTTTCTAACATGATTAGCATGTTACTAGCATGTTGCTAGCATGATTAGCAAGTGACTAGCTAGCAATAAGTGAGATCAGTCTGAACAGCTGGGCTGAGTTTGGTGATTCTAGCTTGAAAGCTCTAGGAGGAGATGTATTCAGAAATTTAGTCTAAGAAGAATAATAATAACTAGAATGTACATTTCCTGAAGAAAATGTGAGTGGTGCTTGCAGTGGCAAAATTCGGCGCAGGGCAGATACTACAGTGTTCTGCGCGATTGTAGAGAGCCAACTCCCATGTCTGTATGATGTTGTGGAGCTGAGATATGGCTTCTTTATGTTGCTAAACGGTTGCTAGGGTTCTCTATGTGGTTGCTAGGGTGTATCTGCACAGTCACCATGGTGATACTTACAGACTGGTTTTTCAGCTCGAACAAAAGAGGCCACGACGATATCTATACCACTTTCTGGTGCTGAGAAATTGCTTATTCATGAGTTTGTTCAGTTGCTAAGGTACTCTGAATGGTTGCTATGGTGTGACTATACAATTTATGGCATGATATTTAAAGACTATTTGATAGTCTGAATCCACTGAGCCCAACGCCATGTTTCTACAATGTTTTGGTGCAGGAAAATTGTTTGTTAATGTCCTTTTACGGTTGCTAGGGTGCTGTAAGTGGTTGCTAGGGCATAGGTATGAAGTTGTCATGTCAGTACTTATTGGCTGCTTGATAGGCCGAGTCAAAAGAGCCCTCCCCCAAGTCTCTGTGACCTCCTGATCCAAAGATATAATCTCACTAATTTTGTGCCAATGTTAAGTCTATGGGACTTTTTCGCCCAAATTTTTTCATCCATCAGACGAACATCGTACACTCAATTACTTATAAAACATATAGCACACCTCTATAACTGGGAGGTTACTAAGCGTATTGCTAAGCGGTTGGTAGTTGTCACACATCATTACTATGTAGATTTATAGAGTTATTCGTATGTTCTTAGTCTGATTTAACACTTAGCTAATCACTATTAGCATGTAGCTATTCACTGCTAGCATGTGTAGCATGCATGAGGGAAGTCCTGTTTGCGATCACGAGTCAAAAGAGCAAAACCTGCATGTTTATATGACACTTTTATCCAAAGATATCCCTTTTGATCTGTTTTCAATGGAGGTCTATGGGGTGGTTGCTAGGGTGCTGTAAGTGGTTGCTAGGGTGTGGCTATGAAGGTCATAGGTCATTACTTATTGGTTACTTAAAAGAGGAGTCAAATGAGTGTGTGTGAGTTACAGAGAGAGAGAGAGAAGGGGCTCTAAGGGCCTGCGTGTGTGTGTGTGTGAGAAAGTGACAGTTGAGATTCAAATTCACGAACATTCCGCCAATGTAAGTCAATGGGACTTTTTTGCCCGCTTTTTCGTCCGCTGTGCAAACATCGTAGGTCCGATCGCTTAGAAAAGATATAGCCCACATCTCCTCAATGAGCCGGTCGATTTGACACCTCATTCATGGGTCTGTGACAAACGGTGCAGGAGGAGTAGCGAACCGAAGTTTTGTCCAGAAGAAGAATAAGAAGAAGAAGCAGAACTAGAATATACATTTCCTGAAGAAAATGTGAGTGGTGCTTGCAGTGGCAAAACTCGGCACTGGACAGATACTACAGTGTTCTGCGCGATTGTAGAGAGCCAACTCCCATGTCTGTATGATGTTGTGGAGCTGAGATATGGCTTCTTTATGTTGCTATACGGTTGCTAGGGTTCTCTATGTGGTTGCTAGGGTGTAGCTGCACAGTCGCCATGGTGATACTTACAGACTGGTTTTTCAGCTCGAACAAAGAGGCCACCCCATATCTATACCACTTTCTGGTGCTGAGAAATTGCTTATTCATGTGTTTGTTCAGTTGCTAAGGCACTCTAAATGGTTGCTATGGTGTGCTATACAGTTTATGGGATGATATTTAAAGACTATTTGACAGTCTGAATCAACAGAGCCCAACCCCATGTTTCTACAAGGTTTTGGTCCTGAATAATTGTTTTTTAATGTCCTTTTACAGTTTCTAGGGTGCTGTAAGTGGTTGCTAGGGCATAGCTATGAAGTTGTCATGTCAGTACTTATTGGCTGCTTGATAGACCGAGTCAAAAGAGCCCTCCCCCAAGTCTCTGTGACCTCCTGATCCAAAGATATAATCTCACTAATTTTGTGCCAATGTTAAGTCTATGGGACTTTTTCGCCCAAATGTTTTCGTCCACCAGATGAACATCGTACACTCAATTACTTATAAAACATATAGCACACCTCTATAACTGGGAGGTTACTAAGCGTATTGCTAAGCGGTTGGTAGTTGTCACACATCATTACTATGTAGATTTATAGAGTTATTCGTATGTTCTTAGTCTGATTTAACACTTAGCTAATCACTATTAGCATGTAGCTATTCACTGCTAGCATGTGTAGCATGCATGAGGGAAGTCCTGTTTGCGATCACGAGTCAAAAGAGCAAAACCTGCATGTTTATATGACACTTTTATCCAAAGATATCCCTTTTGATCTGTTTTCAATGGAGGTCTATGGGGTAGTTGCTAGGGTGCTGTAAGTGGTTGCTAGGGTGTGGCTATGAAGGTCATAGGTCATTACTTATTGGTTACTTAAAAGAGGAGTCAAATGAGTGTGTGTGAGTTACAGAGACAGAGAGAGAAGGGGCTCTAAGGGCCTGCGTGTGTGTGTGTGAGAAAGTGACAGTTGAGATTCAAATTCACGAACATTCCGCCAATGTAAGTCAATGGGACTTTTTTGCCCGCTTTTTCGTCCGCTGTGCAAACATCATAGGTCCGATCGCTTAGAAAAGATATAGCCCACATCTCCTCAATGAGCCGGTCGATTTGACACCTCATTCATGGGTCTGTGACAAACGGTGCAGGAGGAGTAGCGAACCGAAGTTTTGTCCAGAAGAAGAATAAGAAGAAGAAGCAGAACTAGAATATACATTTCCTGAAGAAAATGTGAGTGGTGCTTGCAGTGGCAAAACTCGGCACTGGACAGATACTACAGTGTTCTGTGCGATTGTAGAGAGCCAACTCCCATGTCTGTATGATGTTGTGGAGCTGAGATATGGCTTCTTTACGTTGCTATACGGTTGCTAGGGTTCTCTATGTGGTTGCTAGGGTGTAGCTGCACAGTTGCCATGGTGATACTTACAGACTGGTTTTTCAGCCCAAACAAAAGAGGCCACCCCCATATCTATACCACTTTCTGGTGCTGAGAAATTGCTTATTCATGTGTTTGTTCAGTTGCTAAGGCACTCTAAATGGTTGCTATGGTGTGCTATACAGTTTATGGGATGATATTTAAAGACTATTTGACAGTCTGAATCAACAGAGCCCAACCCCATGTTTCTACAAGGTTTTGGTCCTGAATAATTGTTTTTTAATGTCCTTTTACAGTTTCTAGGGTGCTGTAAGTGGTTGCTAGGGCATAGCTATGAAGTTGTCATGTCAGTACTTATTGGCTGCTTGATAGACCGAGTCAAAAGAGCCCTCCCCCAAGTCTCTGTGACCTCCTGATCCAAAGATATAATCTCACTAATTTTGTGCCAATGTTAAGTCTATGGGACTTTTTCGCCCAAATGTTTTCGTCCACCAGATGAACATTGTACACTCAATTACTTATAAAAGATATAGCACACCTCTCCTCAATATGTTGCATGATTTGACACCTCATTCATGGGTCTACGACAAAAGGTGCAGGAGGAGTAGTGTGCCGAAGTTTTGTCTGGGCGAATAGTAATAACAATACTAGAATGTACATTTCCTGAAGAAAATGTGAGTGGTGCTTGCCGTGGCAAAACTCGGCACTAGGCTGTCAATATAGCCTTCACCATGATTGTAGAGAGCCAACTCCCATGTCTGTATGATGTTGTGGAGCTGAGATATGGCTTCTTTATGTTGCTATACGGTTGCTAGGGTTCTCTATGTGGTTGCTAGGGTGTAGATACACAGTTACCATGGTGATACTTACAGACTGGTTTCTCAGCCAAAACAAAAGAGGCCACCCCCATATCTATACCACTTTCTGGTTCTGACATATGGCTTATTCATGTGTTTGTACGGTTGTTAGGGTACTCTATATGGTTGCTAGGGTGTGCTTATACATTTTATGGGATGATATTTAAAGATAATTTGCCAGTCTGAGTCAAAAAAGCCCAACTCCACATTTCTACAATATTGTGGTGCTGAGAAGCGGCTTGTTAATGTTGTTATGCAGTTGCTAGGGTGCTTAAAGTAGTTGCTAGGGCATAGCTATAAAGTTGTTATGTCACTAGTTATAGGTTGCTTGATAGGCCACGTCAAATGAGCCCACCCCCAAGCCTCTGTGACTTCCTGATCCAAAGACATGATCTCACAAATTTTACACCAATGTTAAGCCTATGGGATTTTTTTACCCAAATCTTTGGTATTCTGTACGATCATCATACGCCCCGTCACTTAGAAAAGATATAGCACACCTCTCCTCAATGAGCCGGTCGATTTGACACCTTATTCATGGGTCTACGACAAATGGTGTAGGAGTAGTAGCGCGCCTAATTTTTGTCAGGGCGAATAGTAATAATAATACTAGAATGTACATTTCCTGAAGAAAATGTGAGTGGTGCTTGCAGTGGCAAAACTCGGCACTAGGCCATCAGTAGAGCCTTAATCATGAAGGACCAACTCCCATGTCTGTATGATGTTGTGGAGCTGAGATATGGCTTCTTTATGTTGCTATACGGTTGCTAGGGTGCTCTATATGGTTGCTAGGTTGTAGCTGCACAGTCGCCATGGTGATACTTACAGACTGTTTTTTTAGCCCAAACAAAAGAGGCCACCCCCATATCTATACCATTTTCTGGTGCTGAGAAATTGCTTATTCATGTGTTTGTTCAGTTGTTAAGGTACTCTAAATGGTTGCTATGGTGTGACCATACAGTTTATGGGATGATATTTAAAGACTATTTGACAGTATGAATCCACTGAGCCCAACGCCATGTTTCTACAATGTTTTGGTGCTGGAAAATTGTTTGTTAATGTCCTTTTACGGTTGCTAGGGTGCTGTAAGTGGTTGCTAGGGCATAGCTATGAAGTTGTCATGTCAGTACTTATTGGCTGCTTGATAGGCCGAGTCAAAAGAGCCCTCCCCCAAGTCTCTGTGACCTCCTGATCTAAAGATATAATCTCAGTAATTTTGTGCCAATGTTAAGTCTATGGGACTTTTTCGCCCAAATTTATTCGTCCACCAGACGAATATCGTACACTCAATTACTTATAAAAGATATAGCACACTTCTCCTCAATGTGTCGCATGATTTGACATCTCATTCATGGGTCTACGATAAAAGGTGCAGGAGGAGTAGCGTGCCGAAGTTTTGTCTGGGCGAATAGTAATAACAATACTAGAATGTACATTTCCTGAAGAAAATGTGAGTGGTGCTTGCCGTGGCAAAACTCGGCGCTGGGCAGATACTACAGTGTTCTGCGCGATTGTAGAGAGCCAACTCCCATGTCTGTATGATGTTGTGGAGCAGAGATATGACTTCTTTATGTTGCTATACGGTTGCTAGGGTTCTCTATGTGGTTGCTGGGGTGTAGCTGCACAGTCACCATGGTGATACTTGCAGACTGGTTTTCTGCCTCAACAAAAGAGGCCACCCCCATATCAATACCATTTTCTGGTGCTGAGAAATTGTTTATTCATGTGTTTGTTCAGTTGCTAAGGTACTCTAATTGGTTGCTATGGTGTGACTATACAGTTTATGGAATGGTATTTAAAGACTATTTGACAGTCTGAATCAACAGAGCCCAACCCCATGTTTCTACAATGTTTTGGTGCTGAAAAATTGTTTATTAATGTCCTTTTACGGTTGCTAGGGTGCTGTAAGTGGTTGCTAGGGCATAGCTATGAAGTTGTCATGTCAGTACTTATTGGCTGCTTGATAGACCGAGTCAAAAGAGCCCTCCCCCAAAGTCTCTGTGACCTCCTGATCCAAAGATATAATCTCACTAATTTTGTGCCAATGTTAAGTCTATGGGACTTTTTCGCCCAAATTTTTTCATCCATCAGACGAACATCGTACACTCAATTACTTATAAAACATATAGCACACCTCTATAACTGGGAGGTTACTAAGCGTATTGCTAAGCGGTTGGTAGTTGTCACACATCATTACTATGTAGATTTACAGAGTTATTCGTATGTTCTAAGTCTGATTTAACACTTAGCTAATCACTATTAGCATGTAGCTATTCACTGCTAGCATGTGTAGCATGCATGAGAAAGTCCTGTTTGCGATCACGAGTCAAAAGAGCAAAACCTGCATGTTTCTATGACACTTTTATCCAAAGATATCCCTTTTGATCTGTTTTCAATGGAGGTCTATGGGGTGGTTGCTAGGGTGCTGTAAGTGGTTGCTAGGGTGTGGCTATGAAGGTCATAGGTCATTACTTATTGGTTACTTAAAGAGGAGTCAAATGAGTGTGTGTGAGTTACAGAGAGAGAGAGAGAGAGAAGGCTCTAAGGGCCTGCGTGTGTGTGTGTGAGAAAGTGACAGTTGAGATTCAAATTCACGAACATTCCGCCAATGTAAGTCAATGGGACTTTTTTGCCCGCTTTTTCGTCCGCTGTGCAAACATCGTAGGTCCGATCACTTAGAAAAGATATAGCCCACATCTCCTCAATGAGCCGGTCGATTTGACACCTCATTCATGGGTCTGTGACAAACGGTGCAGGAGGAGTAGCGAACCGAAGTTTTGTCCAGAAGAAGAATAAGAAGAAGAAGCAGAATAATAATAATAAGTATGCAAGAGAATAATAGTGATGCCTTGCCTTTGGCAAGCACCACTAACTAGAATGTACATTTCCTGAAGAAAATGTGAGTGGTGCTTGCTGGGGCAAAAATCGGCGCTGGGCAGATACTACCGTGTTCTGCACGATTGTAGAAACCAACTCCATGTCTGTATGATGTTGTGGAGCTGAGATATGGCTTCTTTATGTTGCTATACGGTTGCTAGGGTTCTCTATATGGTTGCTAGGGTGTAGCTGCACAGTCGCCATGGTGATACTTACAGACTGGTTTTTCAGCCCGAACAAAAGAGGCCACGCCGATATCTATACCACTTTCTGGTGCTGAGAAATTGCTTATTCATGAGTTTGTTCAGTTGCTAAGGTACTCTAAATGGTAGCTATGGTGTGGCCATACAGTTTAGATAGATAGATGAGTTTGATGGGATGGTATTTAAAGACTATTTGACAGTCTGAATCCACTGAGCCCAACGCCATGTTTCTACAATGTTTTGGTGCTGGAAAATTGTTTGTTAATGTCTTTTATGGTTGCTAGGGTGCTGTAAGTGGTTGCTAGGGCATAGCTATGAAGTTGTCATGTCAGTACTTATTGGCTGCTTGATAGGCCGAGTCAAAGAGCCCTCCCCAAGTCTCTGTGACCTCCTGATCCAAAGATATAATCTCACTAATTTTGTGCCAATGTTAAGTCTATGGGACTTTTCGCCCAAATTTTTTCATCCATCAGATGAACATCGTACACTCAATTACTTATAAAACATATAGCACACCTCTATAACTGGGAGGTTACTAAGCGTATTGCTAAGCGGTTGGTAGTTGTCACACATCATTACTATGTAGATTTATAGAGTTATTCGTATGTTCTTAGTCTGATTTAACACTTAGCTAATCACTATTAGCATGTAGCTATTCACTGCTAGCATGTGTAGCATTTGATCACGAGTCAAAAGAGCAAAACCTGCATGTTTATATGACACTTTTATCCAAAGATATCCCTTTTGATCCGTTTTCAATGGAGGTCTATGGGGTGGTTGCTAGGGTGCTGTAAGTGGTTGCTAGGGTGCTGTAAGTGGTTGCTAGGGTGTGGCTATGAAGGTCATAGGTCATTACTTATTGGTTACTTAAAAGAGGAGTCAAATGAGTGTGTGTGAGTTACAGAGAGAGAGAGAGAGAAGGGGCTCTAAGGGCCTGCGTGTGTGTGTGTGTGTGTGTGTGTGTGTGAGTTACAGAGAGAGAGAGAGAGAAGGGCCAGAAGAAGGCCAGGTCTCAGGAAGCAGATACCAGTTCAGTTACGGAGGAGAAGTCCTCGAGCACAGCAGCAGCTAGACTTACCTGGGCATCGAGATCTCTGCATCAGGGGGCTTCGGTCTGGCTGTGAAGGCCTTGAATGAGACACCCGGAGGGCATTTTATGCCATCAAATCACGGTTTGGCCAATTAAAACTACCAATTAAAACATGGATCAAATTATATCACGCAATCATTAAACAAATTCTACTGTATGGGAGTGAAATTTGGGGACCAATAATACATTTTAAAATTGGGATAAAACTTCAATAGAAAAACTACAACTAGAATTTATCAAAAATATTTTAGGGGTCCAGAGAGGTGCGTCCAGTGATGCCTGCAGAGCTGAATTAGGCTTATACCCACTGAACATTGAGATCCAGAAGAGATGTGTTCAGTTCTGGCATCACCTCCATCGATCTGATCCTGATTCAGTCCGATATAAAGCCCTCCTCGCCAATGAAACCTCAGCAGAACCTCATCCTCTAAACACGCCGCTCTTCAGCTCGTCCATAAAACCCAGCTCCTCACTGACTACAGCTACAACCCCAAAGCCATTATTAAAGAAATTGATAAAACTCTGAAAGACACTCATGATGAATCTCTAAAAATACACTTTGACCTTCATAATAAACTCCAATGCTACTCAACCCTAAACAGAACCACTAGATTTGCCAATTATTTATTGATTAGACCATTCAAAGAAAGACAAATCCTCTCCAAATACAGATTAAGTCACCATGATTTAGAAACAGAGAGAGGAAGACATAGACAAACATGGACAGAGCGAGAGCAGAGGATCTGTAGACACTGTGATCTACAGCAGATAGAGAACGAGAAACACTTTCTGCTGATGTGTCCTAAATATCACAATGTGAGGGAAACATTTCTCCCAGATTTGAAGCATTGATCCCATCATTTACTGAACTTAGTGATACTGAGAAGATGCCCTTCTTACTCGGAGAAGATGATAACACAGCTGCACTCACTGCTAAATATGTATCAACCATTCACAATGTTAGATGATAAACATGATTAACTGACTTACTTTATCTTTTCATTTATTTAGATGGATTTTATTTATTATTATCTATGTTGTTGTTGTTATATATATATGTTAATGCTTTGGCAACATTGTGCTACACAGTCATGCTAATAAAGCTGAATTGAATTGAATTTAATTGAGAGAAGGGGCTCTAAGGGCCTGCGTGTGTGTGTGTGTGTGTGTGTGTGTGTGTCTGAGTTACAGAGAGAGAGAGAGAGAGAAGGGGCTCTAAGGGCCTGCATGTGTGTGTGTGTGTGTGAGTTACAGAGAGAGAGAGAGAAGGGGCTCTAAGGGCCTGCTTGTGTGTGTGTGTGAGAAAGTGACAGTTGAGATTCAAATTCACGAACATTCCACCATTGTAAGTCAATGGGATTTTTTGCCCACTTTTTCGTCCGCTGTGTGAACATCGTAGGTCCGATCGCTTAAAAAAGATATAGCCCATATCTCCTCAATGAGCCGGTCGATTTGACACCTCTTTCATGGGTCTGTGACAAACGGTGCAGGAGGAGTAGCGAATCAAAATTTTTGTCCAGAAGAAGAATAAGAAGAAGCAGAATAATAATAAGTATGCAAGAGAACAATAGTGATGCCTTGCCTTTGGCAAGCACCACTAACTAGAATGTACATTTCCTGAAGAAAATGTGAGTGGTGCTTGCAGTGGCAAAACAGATACTACAGTGTTCCGCGCGATTGTAGAGAGCCAACTCCCATGTCTGTATGATGTTGTGGAGCTGAGATATGGCTTCTTTATGTTGCTATACGGTTGCTAGGGTTCTCTATGTGGTTGCTAGGGTGTAGCTGCACAGTCGCCATGGTGATACTTACAGACAGGTTTTTCAGCCCGAACAAAAGAGGCCACGCCGATATCTATACCACTTTCTGGTGCTGAGAAATTGCTTATTCATGAGTTTGTTCAGTTGCTAAGGTACTCTAAATGGTAGCTATGGTGTGCCCATACAGTTTATGGCATGATATTTAAAGACTATTTGACAGTCTAAATCAACAGAGCCCAACCCCATGTTTCTACAATGTTTTGGTGCTGAAAAATAGTTTGTTAATGTCTTTTTACGGTTGCTAGGGTGCTGTAAGTGGTTGCTAGGGCATAGCTATGAAGTTGTCATGTCAGTACTTATTGGCTGCTTGATAGGCCGAGTCAAAAGAGCCCTCCCCCAAGTCTCTGTGACCTCCTGATCCAAAGATATAATCTCACTAATTTTGTGACAATGTTAAGTCTATGGGACTTTTATGGGAATTTTTTCATCCATCAGACGAACATCGTACACTCAATTACTTATAAAAGATATAGCACACCTCTATAACTGGGAGGTTACTAAGCGTATTGCTAAGCGGTTGGTAGTTGTCACACATCATTACTATGTAGATTTATAGAGTTATTCGTATGATCTTAGTCTGATTTAACACTTAGCTAATCACTATTAGCATGTAGCTATTCACTGCTAGCATGTGTAGCATGCATGAGGAAAGTCCTGTTTGCGATCACAAGTCAAAAGAGCAGAACCTGCATGTTTATATGACACTTTTATCCAAAGATATCCCTTTTGATCTGTTTTCAATGGAGGTCAATGGGGTGGTTGCTAGGGTGCTGTAAGTGGTTGCTAGGGTGTGGCTATGAAGGTCATAGGTCATTACTTATTGGTTACTTAAAAGAGGAGTCAAATGAGTGTGTGTGAGTTACAGAGAGAGAGAGAGAAGGGGCTCTAAGGGCCTGCTTGTGTGTGTGTGTGTGAGAAAGTGACAGTTGAGATTCAAATTCACGAACATTCCACCATTGTAAGTCAATGGGATTTTTTGCCCGCTTTTTCGTCCGCTGTGTGAACATCGTAGGTCCGATCGCTTAGAAAAGATATAGCCCACATCTCCTCAATGAGCCGGTCGATTTGACACCTCTGTCATGGGTCTGTGACAAACGGTGCAGGAGGAGTAGCGAATTGAAATTTTTGTCCAGAAGAAGAATAAGAAGCAGAATAATAATAACTAGATAGAAAAGTTTGTCGAGACAAACTTTAAGTTGCCTTGAGAAAGACGGACCAGAAAGTTTGAAAAGTAAAAAAAAAGTTTAAGAAGTTTAAAAAGTTTAAGTTTGAAAAATGTTAAAAGTTTTAAGTTTGATGGGTTTCAGTCTGAAATAGTTTGAAGTTTAAAGTAGTTTTAAAAGCTTAAAGTTTGATACATAGATAGATAGATAGATAGATAGATAGATAGATAGATAGATAGATAGATAGATAGATAGATAGATGGATGCACAGAGTGGTTGCTATCACGGTTGCTAGGATAACTGGGGTGGTTGCTAGGGTGTTGTTATGTGGTAGATAGATAGATAGATAGATAGATAGATAGATAGATAGATACAGTCAGATGATAGATAGATAGATACAGTCAGTTGATAGATAGATAGATAGATAGATACAGTCAGATGATAGATAGATAGATAGATAGATAAAGTCAGATTATAGATAGATAGATAGATAGATAGATAGATAGATAGATGCACAGAGTGGGACCACAGAGTGGTTACGATCACGGTTGCTAGGATAACTGGGGTGGTTGCTAGGGTGTTGTTATGTGGTAGATAGATAGATAGATAGATAGATAGATAGATACAGTCAGATGATAGATAGATAGATACAGTCAGTTGATAGATAGATAGATAGATAGATAAGAAACATTAGATAGATGAGTTTGAATGGATTAGAAATAGTATTGGGGTCAGTATGACCCCAATCAACTTTCTTTAGTTAAAAAATGTTTCATCTCAGTGGAATAAGATTTTGTGACTTTTCAACATTTTCTATCTGTATTCACATAAAAAGAAAAAAGGGCTTGATTCGGTTGTTCTGAAGGTATGTATTTTTTTTTTTTTTTTTACTAATATGGTCTTTGATAATGAATGGGAAATACGAAAAATCTATATATTTTTTTTTAATTTGTCAAAAAATAATAATAAATCCAGCATAGGTCTGAAAATTTTCACACAGAAATGAAAGCCTGGTACTAGATCACAAATGCAATGTAGAAAAGACGCACACACATACAAAACACACATGTGTGACTGCAACAAAGAGCATTTTTATAGAAATTGGCAAATAAAATCAATAAATTCTGCATAAATCTGAAAATGTCCACACAACAAAATTAAAGCATGATACTAGAGCACAAATGCAATGTGGAACGAGCATACTCACTCACGCAACACACACACACTCTCTTACACACATACCGCCATTCATATCTGCTTATTGCAGTTGTTTTTTTTTTTTTTTTCGTTTCAATTTTATTTACATGTAAAAAAAAAAAAAATTATTTTACTTTTAGATTGAAATAAATATGTACCTGCAATCAAGTTTTAGTGACAACTTGTGTGGCATTTCTGCAAATTTATGTGGCATTATTGCAAAAGCGAGCACATATACAGTTTTTAATGTATTTTATAATGTTTAAATATATAATTACAAAATATATATCAGAAAAGTTGTGAGAGGAGCAGCTGACCACTTCCAGAAAAATGAATGGCTCTCTATGGGCCTCTGCTGGATATATATGGTCATTACACTATTCTTTCAAAACTGATTTCTACAAGTTTTCTCTAACCACCAGATGGCAGTATTGTACACCTAACACCTAGATCAATATCCAGAAACAGTTTAAATTAAATTTAGATCATCATTTATGAGATTTATTCATAAAAATGTAATATTTCACATGCAAGCTAATGGTGTAGCTGAGGATTTTTGTGGTAAACAGGTACAAAAGTACTTCATATCTCCCAAAACACAGCATTAATGTATAGATGAGAAGTAAACAAACAAACAAAAATGATATATTATTTGTATGATTAAAAATGTATAAATGTTTTACAATTACTCTTTCAATTTTGGATAGCTAGATCTTGATAGATGATAGATAGATTTCAAAGGACACAGGTGTAAACAGGAAAAACAGGTCTTTTGACTTTTAAGAAATAATGCTAATGCAAATGCGAATAAATGCAGTGTATATATTAAAGCTTCACATTTTCTGTCTATTTCTTGTGTGCGTGTGTTTGTGTGTGTGTGTGTGTGTTAGATAAAGAATGAATGGAGAGTGAATATCCTTTAGATAGATAGATAGATAGATAGATAGATGAGTTTAAATGGGTTAGAAATAGTACATAGAAGGGAAGTCTGATTGAGTCTAATGGGCTTCAGTGTGTTTAGATTTAAATTTTGACAGTTGGAGTTTGACGGAATGTTCAGATGAGCCAATGTAAGTCTATGGGATTTTTTATGATTTTTAATCTTTATTTTTATGAAAACCGTAAGTCGGATTAGTTAGAAAAGATATAGCACGCTAAGTCAGATCAGTCTCAAGACTTGGGCTGAGTTTGGAGTTTGTAGAGTTAAAGCTCTAGGAGGAGTAGCAGTCAGAAATTTTAGTCTCAGAAAAAGAATAATAATAAGAAGTTTAAGTACAATATCAGTAAGTTGGCTTTCTCAAGCCAACTTAATAAGTATGCAAGAGAATAATAGTGATGCCTTGCCTTTGGCAAGCACCACTAATAATAATAACTAGAATGTACATTTCCTGAAGAAAATGTGAGTGGTGCTTGCAGTGGCAAAACTCGGCGCTGGGCAGATACTACAGTGTTCCGCGCGATTGTAGAGAGCCAACTCCCATGTCTGTATGATGTTGTGGAGCTGAGATATGACTTCTTTATGTTGATATACGGTTGCTAGGATTCTCTATGTGGTTGCTAGGGTGTAGCTGCACAGTCGCCATGTTGATACTTACAGACTGGTTTTTCAGCCTCAACAAAAGAGGCCACCCCCATATCTATACAATTTTCTGGTGCTGAGAAATTGCTTATTCATGTGTTTGTTCAGTTGCTAAGGTACTCTAATTGGTTGCTATGGTGTGACTATACAGTTTATGGAATGGTATTTAAAGACTATAGGACAGTCTGAATCAACAGAGCCCAACCCCATGTTTCTACAATGTTTTGGTGCTGAAAAATTGTTTATTAATGTCCTTTTACGGTTGCTAGGGTGCTGTAAGTGGTTGCTATGGCATAGCTATGAAGTTGTCATGTCAGTACTTATTGGCAGCTTGATAGGCCGAGTCAAAAGAGCCCTCCCCCAAGTCTCTGTGACCTCCTGATCCAAAGATATAATCTCACTAATTTTGTGCCAATGTTAAGTCTATGGGACTTTTTCGCTCAAATTTTTTCGTCCACCAGATGAACATCGTACACTCAATTACTTATAAAAGATATAGCACACCTCTCCTCAATATGCCACATGATTTGACATCTCATTCATGGGTCTACGACAAATGGTGTAGGAGGAGTAGCGTGCCAAAGTTTTGTCCGGGCGAATAGTAATAACAATAGTAGAATGTACATTTCCTGAAGAAAATGTGAGTGGTGCTTGCAGTGGCAAAACTCGGCACTGGGCAGATACTACAGTGTTCTGCACGATTGTAGAGAGCCAACTCTCATGTCTCTACGATGTTGTGGAGCTGAGATAAGGCTTCTTTATGTTGCTATACGGTTGCTAGGGTGCTCTATATGGTTGCTAGGTTGTAGCTGCACATGGTGATACTTACAGACTGGTTTTTCAGCCCAAACAAAAGAGGCCATCCCCATATCTACACAATTTTCTGGTGCTGAGAAATTGCTTATTCATGTGTTTGTTCAGTTGCCAAGGTACTCTAATTGGTTGCTATGGTGTGACTATAAAGTTTATGGGATGGTATTTAAAGACTATTTGACAGTCTGAATCAACAGAGCCCAACCCCATGTTTCTACAATGTTTTGGTGCTTAAAATTTTTTTGTTAATGTCCTTTTACGGTTGCTAGGGTGCTGTAAGTGGTTGCTAGGGCATAGGTATGAAGTTGTCATGTCAGTACTTATTGGCTGCTTGATAGGCCGAGTCAAAAGAGCCCTCCCCCAAGTCTCTGTGACCTCCTGATCCAAAGATATAATCTCACTAATTTTGTGCCAATGTTAAGTCTATGGGACTTTTTCGCCCAAATTTTTTCATCCATCAGACGAACATTGTACACTCAATTACTTAGAAAAGATATAGCACACCTCTATAACTGGGAGGTTACTAAGCGTATTGCTAAGCGGTTGGTAGTTGTCACACATCATTACTATGTAGATTTATAGAGTTATTCGTATGTTCTTAGTCTGATTTAACACTTAGCTAATCACTATTAGCATGTAGCTATTCACTGCTAGCATGTGTAGCATGCATGAGGGAAGTCCTGTTTGCGATCATGAGTCAAAAGAGCAAAACCTGCATGTTTATATGACACTTTTATCCAAAGATATCCCTTTTGATCTGTTTTCAATGGAGGTCTATGGGGTGGTTGCTAGGGTGCTGTAAGTGGTTGGTAGGGTGTGGCTATGAAGGTCATAGGTCATTATTTATTGGTTACTTAAAAGAGGAGTCAAATGAGTGTGTGTGAGTTACAGAGAGAGAGAGAAGGGGCTCTAAGGGCCTGCGTGTGTGTGTGTGTGTGTGAGAAAGTGACAGTTGAGATTCAAATTCACGAACATTCCACCATTGTAAGTCAATGGGATTTTTTGCCCACTTTTTCGTCCGCTGTGTGAACATCGTAGGTCCGATTGCTTAAAAAAGATATAGCCCACATCTCCTCAATAAGCCGGTCGATTTGACACCTCTTTCATGGGTCTGTGACAAACGGTGCAGGAGGAGTAGCGAATCGAAATTTTTGTCCAGAAGAAGAATAAGAAGAAGCAGAATAATAAGTATGCAAGATAACAATAGTGATGCCTTGCCTTTGGCAAGCACCACTAATAAGTATGCAAGAGAATAATAGTGATGCCTTGCCTTTGGCAAGCACCACTAACTAGATAGGAAAGTTCGTCGAGACAAACTTTAAGTTGGCTTGAGAAAGACGGACCAGAAAGTTTGAAAAGTTTGAAAAGTTTGAAAAGTTTGAAAAAAGTTTAAGAAGTTTAAAAAGTTTAAGTTTGAAAAATGTTAAAAGTTTTAAGTTTGATGGGTTTCAGTCTGAAATAGTTTGAAGTTTAAAGTAGTTTTAAAAGCTTAAAGTTTGACACATAGATAGATAGATAAGAAACATTAGATAGATGAGTTTGAATGGATTAGAAATAGTATCGGGGTCAGTAAGACCTCAATGAACTTTCTTTAGTTAAAAAATGTTTCCCTTCATCTCAGTGGAATAAGATTTTGTGACTTTTCAACATTTTCTATCTGTATTCACATTAAAAAAAAAAAAAAGGGCTTAATTCGGTTGTTCTGAAGGTATGTATTTTTTTTTTTTTACTAATATGGTCTTTGGGGTCAATAAATTCAATTGAAAATGAATGAGAAATACCAAAAAATTATATATTTTTTTTTAATTTGTCAAAAAATAATAATAAATCCAGCATAGGTCTTAAAATTTTCAGACAGAAATAAAGGCCTGGTACTACATCACAAATGCAATGTAGAAAAGACGCGCGCACACACACGTGTGACTGCAACAAAGAGCATTTTTATAGAAATTGGCAAATAAAATCAATAAATTCTGCATAAATCTGAAAATGTCCACACAACAAAATTAAAGCGTGATACTAGAGCACAAATGCAATGTGGAACGAGCATACTCACTCACGTACGTACACACACACTCTTTTACACACATACTCACCATTCATATCTGCTTATTGCAGTTGTTTTTTAGTTTAGGTTTTTTTTTCGTTTCGATTTTATTTACATTTATGTCAAAAAAATAAATAATTTATTTTACTTTTTAGATTGAAATAAATATGTACCTGCAATCAAGTTTTAGTGACAACTTGTGTGGCATTTCTGCAAATTTATGTGGCATTATTGCAAAAGCGAGCACTTATACAGTTTTTAATGTATTTTATAATGTTTAAATATATAATTACAAAATATATATCATAAAAGTTGTGTATTTTATAATGTTTAAATATATAATTACCAAATATATATCAGAAAATTTGTGAGAGGAGCAGTTGACCTCTTCCAGAAAAATGAATGGCTCTCTATGGGCCTCTGCTGGATATATATGGTCATTACACTATTCTTTCAAAAACTGTGATTTCTACAAGTTTTTCTCTAACCACCAGATGGCAGTATTGTACACCTAACACCTAGATCAATATCCAGAAACAGTTTAAATTAAATTTAGATCATCATTTAAGAGATTTATTCATAAAAATGTAATATTTCACATGCAAGCTAATGGTGTAGTTGAGGATTTTTGTGGTAAACAGGTACAAAAGTACTTCATATCTCCCAAAACACAACATTAATGTATAGATGAGAAGTAAACAAAGAAAATGAAATATTATTTGAATGATTAGAAATGTATAAATGTTTTACAATTACTCTTTCAATCTTCACATTTTATGTCTATTTCTTGTGTGCGTGTGTTTGTGTGTGTGTTAAATAGGGAAGGTATGTTTGTGTGTGTGTGCGTGTGTGTGTGTGTTAGATAAAGAATGAATGGAGAGTGAATATCCTTTAGATAGATAAATAGATAGATAGAGAGATAGATGAGTTTGAATGGGTTAAGCCGCCTTTCCACTATCTCCGACAAACGACAAGCGACAGACCGGAAGTCATTCATTTCGAATGGAGAGTAGTGCGGGAGCTGCGTGGAGTTCCGATCATATGCGTATGCGGAAAATTCGGATCCGATTTTAGCTTCGGGTGCGTTAAAATATTTGAACTTCTGCGGCTAGAACGTATGCGACCTCCTGACCAGATGTGATGTATTCTATTAAAAACATGAGCGTAAGGTTAGAATTACCATTATTTTATTCACTTTAACATTATTCTTTAAACACTATTCCTGTAAAATGGCGCTTTAGAATAATTACGGCATTATTTTATAATTATTAAATCATTATTTACAATGATTAGCCCCATAAAACCTACTATGTTTTTATTTTGGGGGTCATTTGTGATGATACATTCATACATTCATTATTCAAATCATTAATTTTACCATGGTGAATATGCCCAGGTAACGGTTGCTGCACGACCAGTTTGAAAGTACTGTGCGACTGCCACTAGGGGGAGAAATGCGACAGTCGTGTCCGAATGTCGTGTGCAGTGGAAAGGCGGCTTTAGAAATAGTACATAGAAGGGAAGTCTGATTGAGTCTAATGGGCTTCAGTGTGTTTAGATTTAAATTTTTGACAGTTGGAGTTTGACGGAATGTTCAGATGAGCCAATGTAAGTCTATGGGATTTTTTATGATTTTTAATCTTAATTTTTATGAAAACCGTAAGTCGGATCAGTTAGAAAAGATATAGCACGCTAAGTCAGATCAGTCTCAAGACTTGGGCTGAGTTTGGAGTTTGTAGAGTTAAAGCTCTAGGAGGAGTAGCAGTCAGAAATTTTAGTCTCAGAAAAAGAATAATAATAACTAGATAGGAAAGTTCGTCGAGACAAACTTTAAGTTGGCTTGAGAAAGACGGACCAGAAAGTTTTAAAAGTTTTTAAAGTTTTTAAAAAGTTTAAGTTTGAAAAATGTTAAAAGTTTTAAGTTTGATGGGTTTCAGTCTGAAATAGTTTGAAGTTTAAAGTAGTTTTAAAAGCTTAAAGTTTGACATATAGATAGATAGATAGATAGATAGATAGATAGATAGATAGATAGATAGATAGATAGATAGATAGATAGATAGATAGAGTCAGATTATAGATAGATAGATAGATAGATAGAGTCAGATTATAGATAGATAGATAGACAGAAAGACAGATAGACTTTAGATAGATAGATAGATGACGTCAGATTATAGATAGATAGATAAGAAACATTAGATAGATGAGTTTGAATGGATTAGAAATAGTCAGTATGACCCCAATCAACTTTCTTTAGTTAAAAAATGTTTCCCTTCATCTCAGTGGAATAAGATTTTGTGACTTTTCAACATTTTCTATCTGTATTCACATTTAAAAAAAAAAAAAGGGCTTAATTCGGTTCTGAAGGTATGTATTTTTTTTTTTTTTTACTAATATGGTCTTTGGGGTCAATATTATATTTTAAATTTGTCAAAAAATAATAATAAATCCAGCATAGGTCTTAAAATTTTCAGACAGAAATAAAGGCCTGGTACTACATCACAAATGCAATGTAGAAAAGACGCGCGCACACACACGTGTGACTGCAACAAAGAGCATTTTTATAGAAATTGGCAAATAAAATCAATAAATTCTGCATAAATCTGAAAATGTCCACACAACAAAATTAAAGCGTGATACTAGAGCACAAATGCAATGTGGAACGAGCATACTCACTCACGTACGTACACACACACTCTCTTACACACATACCCGCCATTCATATCTGCTTATTGCAGTTGTTGTTTTTAGTTTAGTTTTTTTTTCTTCGTTTTGATTTTATTTACATTTATGTAAAAAAAAAAAAAAAAAGGTTTTTTGTGGCATTATTGCAAAAGCGAGCACTTCAAAATACATCAAACAAACAAAAACAAATTCTAACCTTTCGGAAAAATACTGTTTTTAATGTATTTTATAATGTTTCAATATATGATTACAAAATATATATCAGAAAAGTTGTGAGAGGAGCAGCTGACCACTTCCAGAAAAATGAATGGCTCTCTATGGGACTCTGCTGGATATATAAGGTCATTACACTATTCTATCAAAAACTGTGATTTCTACAAGTTTTTCTCTAACCACCAGATGGCAGTATTGTACACCTAACACCTAGATCAATATCCAGAAACAGTTTAAATTAAATTTAGATCATCATTTAAGAGATTTATTCATAAAAATGTAATATTTCACATGTAAGCTAATGGTGTAGCTGAGGATTTTTGTGGTAAACAGGTACAAAAGTACTTCATATCTCCCAAAACACAGCATTAATGTATAGATGAGAAGTAAACAAACAAACAAACAAAAAATATATATTATTTGCATGATTAAAAATTTATAAATGTTTTACAATTACTCTTTCAATTTTGGGGTCATATTGCCCCCAAAGGACACAGGTGTAAACAGGAAAAACAGGTCTTATGATTGAAAGGTCTATGTTTGTTTATTTGTTTGTTTGTGTGTGTGTGTGTGTGTGTGTGTGTGTGTGTGTGTGTGTGTGTGTGTGTGTGTGTGTGTGTGTGTGTGAGATAGATCTCAGATAGAGAGATAGATGAGTTTGATTGGGTTAGAAATAGTACATAGAAGGGAAGTCTGATTGATAGATAGATAGATAGATAGATAGATAGATAGATAGATAGATAGATAGATAGATAGATAGATAGATAGATAGATAGATGAGTTTGATTGGGTTAGAAATAGTACATAGAAGGGAAGTCTGATAGATACATACATAGAGAGATAGATGAGTTTGATTGGGTTAGAAATAGTACATAGAAGGGAAGTCTGATTGATAGATAGATAGATAGATAGATAGATAGATAGATAGATAGATAGATAGATAGATAGATAGATAGATAGATAGATAGAGAGATAGATGAGTTTGAATGGGTTAGAAATAGTACATAGAAGGGAAGTCTGATTGAGTCTAATGGGCTTCAGTGTGTTTAGATTTAAATTTTGACAGTTGGAGTTTGACGGAATGTTCAGATGAGCCAATGTAAGTCTATGGGATTTTTTATGATTTTTAATCTTCATTTTTATGAAAACCGTAAGTCGTATCAGTTAGAAAAGATATAGCACGCTAAGTCAGATCAGTCTCAAGACTTGGGCTGAGTTTGGAGTTTGTAGAGTTAAAGCTCTAGGAGGAGTAGCAGTCAGAAATTTTAGTCTCAGAAAAAGAATAATAATAATAATAAGTTTAAGTACAATATCAGTAAGTTGGCTTTCTCAAGCCAACTTAACTAGATAGGAAAGTTTGTCGAGACAAACTTTAAGTTGGCTTGAGAAAGACAGACCAGAAAGTTTGAAAAGTTTAAAAAGTTTGAAAAGTTTAAAAAGTTTAAAAAGTTTAAAAAGTTTAAGTTTGAAAAATGTTAAAAGTTTTAAGTTTGATGGGTTTCAGTCTGAAATAGTTTGAAATTTAAAGTAGTTTTAAAAGCTTAAAGTTTGACACATAGATAGATAGATAGATAGATAGATAGATAGATAGATAGATAGTCAGATTATAGATAGATAGATAGATAGATAGATAGATAGATAGATAGATAGATAGACAGACAGACAGACAGACAGACAGACAGACAGATAGATAGATAGATAGATAGATAGATAGATAGATAGATAGATAGATAGATAGATAGATACAGTCAGATTATAGATAGATAGATAGATAGATAGAGTCAGATCATAGATAGATAGATAGATAGATAGATAGATAGATAGATAGATAGATAGATAGACAGATAGATAGATACAGTCAGATTATAGATAGATAGATAGATAGATAGATAGAGTCAGATTATAGATAGATAGATAGATAGATAGATAGATAGATAGATAGATAGATAGATACAGTCAGATTATAGATAGATAGATAAGAAACATTAGATAGATGAGTTTGAATGGATTAGAAATAGTCAGTATGACCCCAATCAACTTTCTTTAGTTAAAAAATGTTTCCCTTCATCTCAGTGGAATAAGATTTTATGACTTTTCAACATTTTCTATCTGTATTCACATAAAAAAAAAAAAAAAAGGACTTGATTCGGTTGTTCTGAAGGTATGTAATTTTTTTTTTTTTACTAATATGGTCTTTGGGGTCAATATGAAAATGAAAATCTATATATATTTTTTTAATTTGTCAAAAAATAATAATAAATCCAGCATAGGTCTGAAAATTTCACACAGAAATGAAGGCCTGCCACTAAATCACAAATGCAATGTAGAAAAGATGCACACACACGAATTTTTATAGAAATTGGCAAATAAAATCAATAAATTCTGCATAAATCTGAAAATGTCCACACAACAAAATCAAAGCCTGATACTACAGCACAAATGCAATGTGGAACGAGCATACTCACTCACGTACGTACACACACACTCTCTTACACACATACCCACCATTCATATCTGCTTATTGCAGTTGTTGTTTTTAGTTTAGTTTTTTTTTTTCTTCGTTTTGATTTTATTTACATTTATGTAAAAAAAAAAAAGTTTTTTGTGGCATTATTGCAAAAGCGAGCACTTCAAAATACATCAAACAAACAAAAACTAATTCTAACCTTTGGGAAAAATACTGTTTTTAATGTATTTTATAATTTTTCAATATATAATTAAAAAATATATATCAGAAAAGATGTGAGAGGAGTAACTGACCACTTCCAGAAAAATGAATGGCTCTCTATGGGCCTCTGCTGGATATATATGGTCATTACACTATTCTTTCAAAATCTGTGATTTCCACAAGTTTTTCTCTAACCACCAGATGGCAGTATTGTACACCTAACACCTAGATCAATATCCAGAAACAGTTTAAATTAAATTTAGATCATCATTTATGAGATTTATTCATAAAAATGTAATATTTCACATGCAAGCTAATGGTGTAGCTGAGGATTTTTGTGGTAAACAGGTACAAAAGTATTTCATATCTCCCAAAACACAGCATTAATGTATAGATGAGAAGTAAACAAACAAACAAAAAAGATATATTATATGTATGATTAAAAATTTATAAATGTTTTACAATTACTCTTTCAATTTTGGGGTCATATTGCCCCCAAAGGACACAGGTGTAAACAGGAAAAACAGGTCTTATGATTGAAAGGTCTATGTTTGTTTATTTGTTTGTTTGTGTGTGTGTGTGTGTGTGTGTGAGGCGTGTCTGTGTGTCTGTGTCTGTGTGTGTGTGTGTGTGTGTGAGGCGTGTCTGTGTGTCTGTGTGTGTGAGGCGTGTCTGTGTGTCTGTGTGTGTGAGGTGTGTCTGTGTGTGTGTGTGTGTGTGTGTGTGTGTGTGTGTGATAGATCTCAGATAGAGAGATAGATGAGTTTGATTGGGTTAGAAATAGTACATAGAAGGGAAGTCTGATTGACTCTAATGGGCTTCAGTGTGTTTAGATTTAAATTTTGACAGTTGGAGTTTGACGGAATGTTCAGATGAGCCAAGACTATTCAATGTAAGTCTATGGGATTTTTATGATTTTTAATCTTCAGTTATATGAAAACCGTAAGTCTGATCAGTTAGAAAAGATATAGCACACCCGGCGAGATCAGTCTGAAGATCTGGTGCGAGTTTGGAGTGGAGCTGCTCTCACTTTTCGCAATCTTTGCCATGCCATCTGCTCCTTGTGCTATTTAAAATGACACCTGTGGTGTAATGGTTTTGCTGGTAGAGATTTGCACCCTTCATATCAAGTACAGCTCTTAAATAGCACTCAATAGTCTACAAATAATACAGCATTTTGAATCAAACGTCAATTTGAATCAAAATACTTGAATATATTGAGGACAGCATTTACAAATACAAATATAATTGTACAATTATGCATTCAGATTTTG
>NC_081178.1:18523217-18602656 GCF_012432095.1 Onychostoma macrolepis
CCATCTACAACATGTCTAAAAAGTGATTTTCATAATGGTGCTCTCTGAGCACAAAAAAAAAAAACTTTACCTACACACACCCATATAAGCCAACTGGATGAAACCTTTGAATGAGGATGCTCACTTCATAACCCCAATGACATGTACATGCTTACTCAACCCAACAATTAGTCTTGGTAAAAGATGAATGAGGCAACTCATCTTATGATCCTGTAGATGTATGAAGGCCATTTTAATTTATGTCTGTGGGGATTGTTTGTACTGTATGTTGTTGTCATATCATTAAGGCTGCTGTATGAGTTCTTACCTAAGACTATGGCACAAAAGATAATATCACATTCTGTGTATTGATATTTGTTTGTTCCTTTGCCCCTTAAAAGGATACTCCACCCCAAAATGAAAAATTTGTCATTAATCACTTACCCCCATGTCGTTCCAAACCCGTAAACCTATTCTCTGTCATCAGTAACGCATGGATACGCTGTTCCATTCAAATCAAAGCGTAAATAAATGTAAAATACGTATCCGTGCGTTACTGATGACAGAGAATAGCGTACACACTTTGCGTCCATCGGATGCTCTTTAAAATGGCGCTACGCTGACACTAACGTTCTTTAATGTCCCATACAGACAACAGCAACATTGCACTTTGAAATGTGGACTGCAGCCCTTTGGCCTGTCAAAATATTATGAATTATTAAACAAATTATTAAAAATTATCCTGACCAGCCCTCAAAATTACACAAAAAAATAAAATGTCAAATAACTTCAGAGATGTTAACTGCATTGAAAGTAACAACGTAAAATGTATTAAAATAATTTCAATTCATGCATCACACATTTAAATCCGCAGCGTAATGCGAGACCGTCAAACCAGCAAATCGTTTCATTGCGTTTTACATTAGAAACACTTGTGCAGTGCATTGAGAGTAGAAGCGTGCAGAGAAATGTTACGGATGGTTTTACTCCATCTGCATGCAGATACACAGTTCTGCACGTTCACATTTTTCCACAAACGAACGGAACTGTCTGTGTTAATTCTCAGCACATAGACTCCTTCACCCAGATATCACACTATAGAGACTGTGTTTGTTCCCCGAACTAGAAAATACAGGAAACATCCAAACCAAAGTAAGAGTAACAATTTAATTGATGTTCAACAAATAAAAAACAGATATAATACAGTTAAACAAATGATAAAGCTTGGCTTACTGAATATTAGACACCTTTCTACAAAAGCACTTTTTGTAAATGATATGTTCACTGACCACAAACTAGATGTGCTTTGTCTGACAGAAACCTGGCTAAAACCAGATGATTACATTACTTTAAACGAGTCTACACCCCAAGATTACTGTTAAAAACATGAACTGCGTCCAAAAGGTAAAGGGGGAGGTGTTACTACAATTAATAACAATATTTTCAGTATTTCTCAGAGGTCGGGTTTCAAGTATAATTCGTCCGAAGTAATGGTGCTTCATATAACGTTATCAAAGAAACAAGTGTTAATGATAAACCCCTTGTGATGTTTGTACTGGCTACTGTATACAGGCCACCAGGGCACCATACAGACTTTATTAAAGAATTTGCTGATTTTCTATCTGAGTTAGTGCTGGCTGCAGATAAAGTCCTAATTGCTGGTGATTTTAATATCCACGTTGATAATGAAAAAGATTCGTTGGGATCACAATATAGTCCTTCACGTCCGCTGCGATCTCAAAACTCTGGCCATTTGATAATAC
Organism: Onychostoma macrolepis; assembly: GCF_012432095.1. Lineage (NCBI taxonomy): Eukaryota > Metazoa > Chordata > Actinopteri > Cypriniformes > Cyprinidae > Onychostoma > Onychostoma macrolepis. The sequence goes on from NC_081178.1 coordinate 18,524,960, forward strand.
CTAGAATATCAAAATCAACTGCGGGTGGGAGATGGTTTTCCTATTTAGCGCCCAAACTCTGGAACAATCTACCTAACACTGTTTGGGAAGCAGACACACTCTGTCAGTTTAAATCTAGATTAAAGACCCATCTCTTTAACCTGGCTTACACATAATACACTATCCTATTTCTATAATTCAAATCCGTTAAAGGATTGTTAGGCTGCATTAATTAGGTCAACCGGAACCGGGAACACTTCCCAAAACGGGAATATTAACAAGTACATCGTTAGAAGAATGGCATCTATGCTAATATTAGTCTGTTTCTTTCTTATTCCGAGGTCACCGTAGCCACCCAGATCCAGACTGTATCCAGATCAGATGGTCACTGCAGCCACCCGGATCCAGTCCATATCCAGATCAGATGGATCAGCACCTAGAGATGACCTCTACAGCCCTGAATGTCAGCGGAGACCAGGACAACTAGATGAGCCCCAGAGACTGATCCCCAGTGAAGACCTTGTCTCCTAGACGGCCATCGGGACAAGACCACAGGAACCAGATGAGTCCTCTGCACAATCTGACTCTGCTTTAGCCTAGGTTTAAACTGCTGATTTTGTCTGGTCAGAGGAGGATGACACTATTTTATTGCCACCCAGCTTTATATCAAGCTGATGTAAAGCTGCTTTGACACAATTTGCATTGTTAAAAGCGCTATACAAATAATAGTGACTTGACTTGACTTGTGTTTTAGTGCGTGCACAAAAATAAAACTAATGTTATGCCATATGCAATTGTTTCCTGCAGCGTTAATGACAGATCATGTCAGGTAAAAGGGAAGCAAAACATTCTGCAGATAATATTTATGTTGTGTCCACTGGCTTGTCTTTAACAGCTTCAGGTTTAACGCACTTTCGTGTTCTCAGGCAATTTTGTTCAATTGTTTTGTTGTTGTTGTGTCAGTTATTGCAATATTATTTCAGTCAAACCTATAAAACCCTTTGTTACCCCAAACTACATAGGCCTATAAAAGCCTGATCAGTGACATAAAAGTAATCAGAATGCAGCTAGTTGTTCTTTTATTACTCATTGCTGTGTGAACTTCCCCTTTAAATAACGTGACGCTCAGCCCTCTATATATGCCGCTACTCCCTTTTAGCGCTGTTGGAAGCAAATTTTTTTTTTTTTTTTTGGAAGCGAATTAATTGATTCAGCATTTAAGTATGTATTGGTCTTAATTGTATTGATTTTAATTGGCTGTAAAAGTTTTATATGGGAAATATTACACAACACACTGAAACTAACTATGCATTGGCGCAAAAATGCACACCTTTCAGACCAGTTTCACATGAAACATGATTTCTCGACTGTCACAAATACTGCCTAAACAAAATACTGGTTTTGTGCACTTTTTTATGTACCGATATTTTAAATTGGCCTTTGAACTTGCATGGTAAAAAAGAAAAGAAAAAGCCTCACCTTGCCAAAACATGGTCAGAACCCATTGATCTAATGGCATATTGTTGAGTGATCCAAATCCAAACGCAAACATTGCATGCAACAATCAAAGGCAGCAATAGGCTGCACACCTCTCTTCCACATTCACAGTCAGCCAGCTGTGTCATATCCGGCGAACGTAGCATCAGTAACAACTATGGTGTTTTTTACACGGTCGCTCCAAGATTTACCGTGGATTACGGTGAATGACGTAACTCAAATTATCCAAACGCTGTCCTATTCATCGAAAGCCAAGAAGGAGAAGGGATTCAAGCTATACGTTTCAAGTTACATCCACAATTATGAAGGTAAGATCTGGACGTGTTGTGTCTTTACATGCCCTTACCATGAATGCTAAGTCACCTAATGCTAGCGCTTTCAAAATTAGTTAGTTGTACTATGTGCATTTTCCTAACTTCATTGTCAATGTCAGTTTCAAACAAGGATCCAAGCACAGGAGAGGTAACCATTAGGGCTGAGTGTTATCGATCAATGAGGAAAAGCCAAAAGCCTCACAGCTTGAGCGTAAGGGAAAGTTAGTCCTGCAGGTTCAGTGCAGGCTTGTTCATGAGACAGGTTCCGTTTGTCAGAGCGAGTTTCTGTGAATCATCGCATGTAAACTTGTTGAAGGCTATTTTATTACATATTTCGTTTCATATACTGTAAATAACATTTGTGTCTCTGGATATTTATCAATATTCAGATATGTAAGATAAGCACTGGAATTCACAGAAACGGAGTTCTGTTGTTTTACTACTTATACACACTTGGGTAAAGTTGGTTTTATATTCGCACATTCGGACTTCTGCATTCAATTACTTTAAGCACACTACATTGGACATTCAGCGGACATTCACAAGTAAGGATGACATTAAAACAATATTTGCCTGTTTTGATCGATTGTGAAAAAAATGTAGTAGGTTGACAATGATGTCGCTGATTAGAATTTGCAAAAAAATAATGTGTATTGTGAATGTTGTGAATGTGCGAATAAAACCAACTTTACCCAAGTCTTATACACACGTTCTGTGTCCCCTGTTATCACAGATGGGCACAAATACATCTAAATGTATTTAGATAAAATAGTATTTTGTATTTCAAATACTTATTTGAAATACCTGTATTTGAAATACTGCCCATCCCTGCCTGTTATGTTCTGTTGTCACTTCTTTTACACACGTTCTGTGCCCCCTGTTATTGAAATGACTAAAGTGAGATAAATAAAGATAATGATAAATTTTAAAAACAATTGGCTACAATTTTAACTCCAATGCCATCTTTATTTCTGGATGGTTTGTTTTTTAAACATTCTCACTATACTCAGACATTCTTCTTTTTAAAAAATGTTACGTTCATTCTATTATAACAGATTTGTGTATTTTTATACAGATTGTGTTTAAGGATGCCCTTCCTGTGCAGCTAGAAAGCTGCCAGTGTACCTGTGTGGCAGTTACAGCTTTGTGTAACCATGTGGCAGCACTGTTGTACCAGACCGCACATTATTGCCAGCTTAGGATCACCTCTGTTTCCCCAACACACAGCTGCACAGAGACTGAACAGAAGTGGCATAAGCCAAGAACCATGGTAACTAATGTTTCTAACAGAGTACTTTGATTCTATTTATGGATACTTGTTTATTGATAAGCTTTTTTTTTAATGCAGGGTGTTAAACCTGGTCCAGTGAATGACATGGTCATTCTTTCAGCCAGACCCAAGGAACGAAAACTGGCAGAAGTGATCAGGTTAGTATTGTATCAGGTTACTATCATTAAAGGTGCACTAAGCAATTTTTGAAAAACACTTTTGACCCCAGCGTTGGACCAAGTCCCAAAACACACTTGCTGCCAATCAGCAGTGAGGAGCGTGTCTAGTAATGATGGATATTAGCAGATCGACTATAGATAGAGAGAGATGGCAGATAAAAAACAATTAGTAATGAAAATTTTATTGTCTCCTTTTCCATAGGAGCAACTTGTATAAGGGTGTAAGTTCACCTCTGCCTGAAGTCTAATGTGATCTTCCAAGTGAAGCGGCTCCCCTGATAACCACTATGAGTATGGACATTGGTGCTCCTCTAGTTGACTCTGCATTTGGAAAAGTGCAAGAAGGAAGTGTGTTATCCTATCACATACCAGCAAAGAGAGTGCCGAAAACCTGTCCACACACAGATGCTCCTTCTCCCCCACAGCTGCCACGTCATGGTTACAGGCTGGGACCCTCTGCCTGCTCTTTTGTCTACACTGAACATCAGCAGCACCACATGATGTCCCTGACAACAACATTAGAGACAGCACACAGAATTGCCAACAATACATAAGAGCAGAGTTCCTGCATTGAGTGGCACCCCGCATCACCTCCAAATTCAGAGAGGTCTGTCACACCAGGGCTCAGAGCTCTGCCGAAAATCTTGCAAAAAGACTCCTGAGACCTAGCCATCAGACTGCAGACATGAGGAGGGGGCTTGACATGGAACCTACAGCAGTAGAGGAGTACTGCAGGGTAAGAGAGGTTAACCACTACCCCTGTGGCTTCCTTTTCCCCCCCGATGCACCGTGGATGGGGTCATCACCTGACGGCATCGTGTACGATTCAAAGGGGCAGCTTGTTGAAATTAAATGCCCCAATGTAGCAAGCTATGTTGACTGTCCATATATTAAGATCAGTGAGGGCACACATACATTAAGGAAGTCTCATCCGTATTTTTGGCAAATCCAGGGCCAGATGTTGATTTCTGGTTTGGATTGGTGTGACTTTGTTGTCTACACAAAGGAAGACGTGTTTATTCAGAGGATTCTCAGAGACAATGAAATCACCAAAACAATGAAAGAAAAAATTGATTATTTCTGTTTTTATTTTTACCTCAATGCTTATCTAGATAATTAAATCCTGATAACTTGTCTCACTTCTCTTACAGAATGCTAATAATATAATGTTAATATTTTTCTTACTGGCAGTTTAATCTATTTCTATAAAATTGTACATATGTTTGGTTTAAGTTTTATTATTCACTTTTAACTGAAACTGATACTTTGTTCTTCCTCATTCCTGGGTCTGGGTGTATGTCTTAACTTATACCTTCAGATACAAGTAGGCTGCAGTCAGTTATACGGAGACCACTATGTGTTATGATGTGTACATATGTTATTATCTAATACTAATTCATTAGTACTTAAAATATAGTATTTTTGTAATATACTTATGTTGTTTGTAATGACCAGATTGATAAAACAATAAATATTTCCGACAACAGGAAGATGACATGTCAAATCATTTGAAATATTTATTATTAACAATAACAATCCTCTAGACATTTAAATAGATTTCAAAAAATGAACAATTATAACAAAGTGCCTGAAGAAACTATTGTAACATATTGGCTAATAAAATATTTGAACAATTAAATGAAATAAAAAAACTGCTATTTATTTACAGACACAAATTGTGATTCTTACAGAACCCAAAAACTACTCTGGCTTCTTTGCCCATGCTTTTACAAGAGGCCCGTTCTCATAGTTGGTTAGGAGACATGCAACAGTATACAGCTGATTAATGTTGCCAAAAAGCCGAAGTGGAATCTCGGTGTCAAAGAACTTGTGTTCCTTAACACGGCGTATGAGGCGCTCAACATGCACCCTGAGGCGTGCAATAGCTTGGGTCTCCCTAACCTCACAGGCAGACATCTGGGATCTTCCAGAGAGAAATGCTGGCCTATAGATCTTGCAAGGCACAAGGTCATCAACAAGGAAACCTCGGTCAACCATGATGGCCATCCCAGGTCTCAAAAGGGAGAGAATTCCAGACTCTCGCATGATCTGTTTGTCACTGATGGAACCAGCATACAGTGGAGAGATAAATGTGACTGCCCCGTGAGGAGCCACTCCAAGCAGCCCTTTCAGAGTACAGTGGGACTTGTATGTTGAAAAAGTTTCACTTTGGAGAAGAGGTGATGAAGGGCTCTGGCACCTCAGCGCTGTGCAGTCCAGGATGACTGTAGCGTCTGCATAGTCCTTAAACTCAGCTGGCAGATGTTCCCTTATTTTCTCAGCTGGTATCCATATTCTCACAGACCCTAGGACAGTATACAGAAAGTTGCTCCATGTTGATGATCCGACTGACTGTGGACTGGTGGACTCCATACCAGTCAGCAAGGTCACGCTGTTTTGAACCCAGAGCAAGGTAGTTGAGAAACATGAACATCTCATCAATGGGCTGCAGGGAATGAGTCCGTTCAAAAAAATAAAATTTGCATTATGTTTCTCTCAACTTCCATCTAATCTTTATTAAGTTGTTTTGTATAGTCCATGAACTACTTACTACAGTGTAACTTGGTTCTGTAAAGGTGCCTCTCTGTGCTTGAGTCACACTGATCATATATGGCAGTGATGGCTCTATTAAGGCCCAGAATCTCATCAGCAGGTCATAGGATGCAAATCTAAATGAATATAATTAAGATATTAGTTTTTAAATCTTGTAATAGTGTATACTATGAAATTACTTGGAAGCATTTCAAATATATTAGCCTTCATCTCACTTTTTTTTCTCTCTCTCTCGCATGCACACACACACACACACACCCTTGCATTACAATAATGCACTCTGTACATTTGTCATTAAAATAACACCATTGAAACCGTCTCAAACGATCTATTAAAATAAGACGAAAGTCGTGCCTGAAAGCTGCATCTATTTATTCTTTTTATTGGTTCAAATTAATGGAGAATATCGTGTTTTTCCGTCAACCTAACACACACACACACAATATTTCACCTGCTGTCTCTCAGGCTGTGGCACGTCCACACATATCTCGCAGCCAGTGCTGCTGTCTGTCCCTCTCCTAGTATTATCTTTATTTGTTCTGTTTCACTAATGGCTGTAAAGTTCTTTATTAAGTTGGTGAGTTTGTTGAAGTAAAGGTTTCTTATGAATATGTATTTATGACAGTGAAGGAGGAAGCGCGTCTCTGTCTCGATCTCTCCTGTCTCACAGTGAGCACACACCCTTTGCTCTCTGGGTAACCAGCTCTTTCTGTGTCTGCCGGTCTCGATGGCTAGTCTGTGCTCGCTGAGCCTGTACTTGGTCAGGATCTGTCTCTGCGTTGTGTCATTGACACTCTGGAGATAATCTTCCAATTCATAATTAGATGTTATGGTCCGATATAGTTGTAATTTACTTTGTGTTTTAGTCTCTTGATCCCAATGTTCCAGATATGTATTTTTAGATTGTTTGATAATTTGATTTATTTTGATGTTTGGGTGAGACGCAGTGCTGGTCTGAGACTGGTTAGTGTTAGAGTTAGTCAGGTTAGTAAGTCTCAGAACCAGCTGACTGAGTGGACTCTTTTCGGGGTTCAGTTCTTGGGTTTGTAGTGCTTTAAAATGTAGCGATTCTGTGGGACTCGATTTAAGATGCATCCAGAATTTGAGGGATCTTTTTTGTATATTTGTAATCAATGGGAATCAGCCTAATTCTGCCCTGCATGCATTATTGGGTGTTTTTCTTTGTAATTTTAGAATCATTTTGCAGAATTCTGTATGTAGGGCTTCTGTTGGATGTCTGTCCCATCTAGTGTAGCTCTGATCACTGAGTGGACCCCAAACCTCACTTCCATACAGCACTATGGGCTCAATCACACTATCAAAGACTTTACACCAAATTGGAAGCGGTATTTCAATATTTTGTATATATATGGGTGTTTCTTCAACTAGGGGCACTTTTAGCCAGGCAGGTAGCTACGGATGGGCCTGGGTTTTCATCTGTGGCCCACCCAATGAGAAGTTTGTAATTTTCGAAATGGATGTAATTTATTAAATGATACTAATAAACGTCTAGCTTATTTCACTGTAAATTTATTTATTAACAATATTAAACGCTTGTTTTCATGGTCAATTACAGGTCGTTTCTTAGTTTTCCTCTATAGGTGCATATTTTCATATGCTTGTCCAAATGATGATTCGTCCGTTTCTGTTAGTCCCATCCACAATGTTATGTTTACGACGTAAGGACATAATAGTAAAATAGTAAAAAAACACAAAGCCCATATCGTCTTTCGGATGAGACGTTAAACCGAGGTCCTGACTCTCTGTGGTCATTAAAAATCCCATGACACTCATCGTAAAGAGTAAGGGTGTAACCCCGGTGTCCTGGCCAAATTCCCTCCACTGGCCCTTGTCTATCATGGCTTCCCAATAATCTCCATCCACTTGATTGGCTCTATGACATTTATCGATCGGAAACTTCTGAACCAAGCGTGTTTGAAGCATCATATTAGTATAGGTACAGTGTTTGATCCGTTAAACAGATGCGTCCTTTGTGGAAAGAAAGACATAAACATTGTACTAGGTCCTGGTCGCCACAACAAACTGCATAATTTGCAGCTGCGCACATTTCTGCGGTCCTCGATGTGCGTGAACTGACAGAGACATTTCATTATGAAATCATCAGCGAAGCCCCGTTGTTTCACATTGAGGTAATGCTTTTTAAGTCAAGTCAAGTCACCTTTATTTATATAGCGCTTTTAACAATACAGATTGTGTCAAAGCACTTAACAGTATCAAATTGGAAGATAGAGTGTCAGTAATGTATAATGATAATGGGCTGTAGACATCATCTCTTGGTGCTGATCCACCATCTGATCGGATACGGACTGAGAAACATAATAGGAAAGAAACAAACAAATATTAGCGTAGATGCCATTCTATGGAGTCAATTTAATGCCGCATATATATATGCAAAACAAAATAAAGTTTTGCAAAAGAAAATGAAGTATTGCAAGAAGAAAATAAGTTTTGCAAAAGAAAATGAAGTATTGCAAGAAGAAAATAAGTTTTGCAAAAGAAAATAAGTTTTGCAAACAAAATAAAGAATTGCAAAATATAAATGAAACAGAGCAAAAGCAATGATTTTGCAATACATATTTTCCATGGCCATATCTACTAATTTATTTGCAATGCAGCTTTTATTTTGCGTTTCAGTCAAGTTTGAGCTTGCCATACCGTTTTCCCTTTGTGCTTCACGTTTCTGCGCGTCTCACTTTGTGGCGCTGTTTTGACATGGGGGTGGAGTCAGGGGACGGGGGCGTGTCCAACAGGCCTGGGCATGCCTCCCTGGAAGTGACGTCTTCGGCCCGAGACGCAGATCACAGCTGATCCAGGCACCGTCATTGAGCAGAGGCATGCGGGTGGATCGTTTCCTTTTATTCACTAGCTTTAAAACATGCATGTTTTCATTTTATTAACAAATGTATATGTGTATTAGCAACGTTTGCTCAAGTTAAAGAAGTTGCTGTTTATTTCTCTCAATGTGTGCACACTTTTATAGCATTAAAATGTGTATTGTTTCATTTGGTTAACTAAATGTGCATTAATAGTGCTTGTTCCCATACAGAAATGTAATATATGTCAATATATGTAAATTACATATATAATGTTAGTGCCCATGTATGTCTGCTGCCTATATGAGAATATATGCAAAATTCATATATGTAAAACACATAGACATATATGAAATATATATTTCAAAATATAGCAAAAATGGCCGTTTTCATGTAAGTGCCATATATTTTCCCATATATGCACATACATGTGAAATATAAGATACATATATGTATACATGCATATATGTACTTATTTCCATAGTACATACTTTCACTTATATTAGGGATACAAATACGCTTCTAATATGATGATACCATGTACTTTCACTTATATTAGTGGCACAACTATGTTTTTTATACAGCCTGCACATATATTTGTACTCATTCCACAGAACACACAATTCAGTCTTTTCAAATACAAACTTTAATGCATTTTTTTCAGCACAGACTTGACAACTACACACTTTTCAAGTAAAAACTTTAACTTCATTTAACTTCAACTTCAGACTTTATTTTATTTTTAAAGCCTTTTCAAAGCGCTCACTTTTTTCCCTCAGTATTTCATTTCAAAATATTCCCAAACTCACTCAATGGGGAAACACTCATTTTTGATTAACATTTTTCCTGGACATTGCCAGTCTTAGCTCTGCCATCTTCCCATTCAGGGCTGTTCCGATCTGGCCAGCCGAAACGGACATAACTGCATCTGAGAAGGTAGATTTTAAAGAAAAAAGTTTTAGGTATAAAGCAGACAAAACACTGGTGAATAAATGTATCACCAAGATTAAAAAAAAAATTCTTTATTGCAGTTTCTTCTAGTGCAAGTCAGTAAAATTGAGTGACAAAGTATGTGAGTATGCAAGTAAGACCACACTTACACTGCAATCAGTGTGTAAGCATGGCGGACAGTTTTGCACCAATTTAATTTGCAGGCGAGATAGGGTCATAGTGCCAAACCCCCACCCACCACCACCTCTCATCGAAACTAACTTTTAGTTTTTTGGAACGCCGAATGTGAATTTGAACATATACAAATAAAATCTTGTCAGTCCAGTAGCTGATTTGACTGAGTCTAGGCTCACAACACTTTAAATACAGACCTGTGGCAGATGATGTCAAATAGCAAAATCATAACTTACCCATTATAGCTTTTAATTTCATTTCATCCAGGGCGCTTCTTCTCTCCCCATCTCCCCCCTTTGTCACCTTGGATTCCCCTCCTGAGGGAAAAAAGTTGTTTTTCAGTATGAAAAATAACCAGTATATATAGTTTACGTTTTCATTATCAGCAGCATGACAGTCAAAATGGTTGAAAACAGACACATACACACCGTCGGTCCATTTACATGCACAGCTTAAATGGTAAATGGACTGCATTTATATTGCGCTTTTCTACTCCTACGAGCACTCAAAGCGCTTTACAATGTATACCAATGTATTTTGGTATTCAACATAGTATTTAAAAATACAACAAACGTTCCTGTCCGCTTTCAACACCATCATCCCAGACACCCTTCAGAACAAACTGACACAGCTCTCTGTACCCACCTCCATCTGTCAGTGGATCACCAGCTTCCTGACAGACAGGCAGCAGCTAGTGAGGCTGGGAAAACACACATCCAGCACCCGCACCATCAGCACTGGAACTCCTCAGGGCTGCGTTCTCTCCCCACTACTCTTCTCCCTCTACACCAACGACTGCATCTCTAAAGACCCCTCTGTCAAACTCCTGAAGTTTGCAGACGACACCACAGTCATCGGCCTCATCCAGGACGGCGACGAGTCTGCTTACAGACAAGAGGTTGAGCAGCTGGCTGTCTGGTGCAGTCACAACAACCTGGAGCTGAACACGCTCAAAACTGTGGAGATGACAGTGGACTTCAGGAGAAAACCCCCTCCTCTCCCCCCACTCACCATCATGAACAGCACTGTGGGTCATTCAGGTTCCTGGGCACCACCATCTCTCAGGACCTGAAGTGGGACAATCACATTGACTCCATCGTGAAAAAGGCCCAGCAGAGGTTGTACTTCCTTCGTCAGCTGAAAAAGTTCAACCTGCCACAGGAGCTGCTGAAACAGTTTTATTCAGCTGTTATTGAGTCGGTTCTGTGCTCCTCCATAACTGTCTGGTTTGGGTCAGCCAGCAAATCAGATTTAAGAAGACTTCAACGGACTGTTAGGACAGCAGAAAAGATCATTGGTGTGCACCTGCCCAGCCTTCAGGACTTGTACAACTCCAGAGTGAAGAAACGGGCAGGTAACATCATCAAAGACCCCTCTCACCCCGGACACAACTTGTTTGCACTTCTCCCTTCAGGCAGACGCTACAGATCTCTGTGCACTAGAACATCTAGGCATAAAAAATTTTTCCCCCCATGCCATCTCCAGCTTAAATAGCTAAGACGTGGATCATTACCTGTGTTCTGTAACTCATTCTGTAATTCATTCTCCATCTTTAATTATTGTCTCCCTCTCAAGTATTACGTAAATACACATACATATGTTTATCTATACAGCTGTATATAGAGTAAATAATGCACAAATCTGTACATAAATCTACTGTTCCAGATTCATACTTATTATTATTAGGATTATTATCCATTGTTAAGTCTTACTATTTAAATGTTTTTTTTCTGTTCTCATGTCACATGTGTATTTATGTATGTATGTATGTACCAGGAGCACCTTAAAACCACAACAAATTCCTCGTGTGTTTGCGCACACCTGGCGAATAAAGCTAATTCTGATTCTGGTTCTGAAACTGTATTTCTAAATCAGTAAATCTGCAAATATTGTCTTAAATAAAGTCTGATGATACAAATTGTAATTTGTGCTTTATATTATAGCAATATGTAGTTTAAATGTGGCCCGCTTGGCCTCTGAACTTGAGTACCCCTGCCTTAGAACATAATACCAATAATACTATGGTAGTAGTCAGCCATCTATGCAAAAGCAGAGGTCAGTGTGGTGTACTGTAGATACAGCTGTCCAGGCCAACATCTGATGTACTGATGTCTTCAACTGGGAATCCAGAAAACCTGCAATAAAAACAGTACAGTTCAAAATCCATCATGCATAACCAATATAACAGGACTGCTGAATCCTGTTCCTGGAGATCTACCCACCTGCAGAATTCAGATCTAACCCTGATCCAACACGCCCGTCTGTAATTGCCAAACTGCTTTCATTGATGCGCTGTGAGGTAGATTTGTTGACAAGTTCCTCCCTAAAAGTACATTGATAAAACAGTTTTTTCATAGTGGATCATTTAATGAAGTCGTTCGCTAAATAATATTAGCATTGCTAACAGGCGGGACCTTATGAGAAAGGCATGTAACAGCTTTTTATATATATATATATATATTTTTATTTTTTATTTTTTTGCATTGATTCATATTAATAACAACAAAGATAAAATAAAAAAATAGCTATTTTGTGATTATTAATCTAGTAATGATTATTAAGGAAATAATTAATGTTGGTGATTTTGCTTTGGAACCTTCTATGCAAAAGCAGAGGTCAGTGTGGTGTACTGTAGATACAGCTGTCCAGGCCAACATCTGATGTACTGATGTCTTCAACTGGGAATCCAGAAAACCTGCAATAAAAACAGTACAGTTCAAAATCCATCATACATAACCAATATAACAGGACTGCCCAATCCTGTTCCTGGAGATCTACCCACCTGCAGAATTCAGATCTAACCCTGATCCAACACGCCCGTCTGTAATTGCCAAACTGCTTTCATTGATGCGCTGTGAGGTAGATTTGTTGACAAGTTCCTCCCTAAAAGTACATTGATAAAACAGTTTTTTCATAGTGGATCATTTAATGAAGTCGTTCGCTAAATAATATTAGCATTGCTAACAGGCGGGACCTTATGAGAAAGGCATGTAACAGCTTTTTATATATCTATATATATATTTTTTTTATTTTTGCATTGATTCATATTAATAACAACAAAGATAAAATAAAAAAATAGCTATTTTGTGATTATTAATCTAGTAATGATTATTAAGTAAATAATTAATGTTGGTGATTTTGCTTTGGAACCTTCTATGCAAAAGCAGAGGTCAGTGTGGTGTACTGTAGATACAGCTGTCCAGGCCAACATCTGATGTACTGATGTCTTCAACTGGGAATCCAGAAAACCTGCAATAAAAACAGTACAGTTCAAAATCCATCATACATAACCAATATAACAGGACTGCCCAATCCTGTTCCTGGAGATCTACCCACCTGCAGAATTCAGATCTAACCCTGATCCAACACGCCTGCCTGTAATTGCCAAACTGCTTTCATTGATGCGCTGTGAGGTAGATTTGTTGACAAGTTCCTCCCTAAAAGTACATTGATAAAACAGTTTTTCATAGTGGATCATTTAATGAAGTCGTCGCTAAATAATATTAGCATTGCTAACAGGCGGACCTTATGAGAAAGGCATGTAACAGCTTTTTATATATCTATATATATATCTTTTATTTTTGCATTGATTCATATTAATAACAACAAAGATAAAATAAAAAAATAGCTATTTTGTGATTATTAATCTAGTAATGATTATTAAGAAAATAATTGCGAGGAAATAATTAATGTTGGTAATTTTGCTTTGGAACCTTCAGAAAACTTTAAATCAGTTTTTCTCAAAATGCTTTATCTTTATCGACTTCAAACGGGTGTAGCGCAGTAATTTTTCGTCCGATTCTAACAACTCATATATCATTTTGAAAAGTGAAAAAGTGACAATTATTTGAAAATTTGCTCATTTTGCCAGCACAGGTCACAAATGGTGAAATTTCTATACAAGTAATTCAGAGAACAGGTAAACCTTGTTCATTTACATATATTACCAACACTGTAACAATACAAAGCTGGTTGAAAATCTGCAAACTTACCTTTTAGGGCAATGATTACAATATAAGGATTATTTGGCAGCTGTTCATATTATTTCAGACAAAAGATTATTTATTTAATCAAATATAACTTAATTGCAAGGTTATGAGATGTTTTGTGTGAATGTTAAAATGTAATTGCTGTGATCAAAGCTGAATTTTCAGCATCATTACTTCAAACTTCAGTGTCACATGATCTTTCAGAAATCATTCTAATATGCTGATTTTACCAAAGAAGCATTTCTGATAAATGGGTCATTCTATAGAAATGTACATTTTTCTGTCCCTAGCCTTTACAGAATATAACACTTGAAAAAGACTTTAGGGTTACAACTTGTTTTATATATTTTAAATTGAAACAATATGTTATTTGATCAATTAAACCTTCTTGAGCCATCAATGTGGCAATATTTGTTTTTAATTAATTATAAAGAATTCCAAGCACCACAAAACTGCTCGTCCCCACAGCCATGTACAGAGGGAAAGTGCTTTATTTTGAGAATACTCAAAAATCTGGAATACAAATGGATTAAACTACTTAATTTAGTGAGTATACCATGACTGACAACATGTGGTTTGATACCTTGCAGCAGACATTCTGCAAAATGCATTTTTCATGAAAACTGTAACTGGTGTTACTGTCACTGGTGTCACCTTCTTTATGGGTTACACCAGTGAAGATCAGTTTATGTTTATGTTCTTTTACTAACTGCTTTCACTAATTGCTAAACGTAACAATTTAGTCTCATCTATTAATTATAGTTGAAGAATAAGTATCTTTGGTCTAATGTATGTCACTGGTGATTCATTGTGTCACTGGTGTTATCGTGTTTTTTTTCTGTCACATTACATAAAATGTGTCACGTTGCACGATAATAATTTTACATCCATTGAATTCTGCTTCACTCAAGAGTTAAGATTTTAAGGATTGCATCATTACTTGTTTATAACTGTTTTTTCCCCCAAAAATATTTTCATTGTTATAACAAATACATGGTTGTGCAAATGTACTAACATCATTCAATCACACTTTTAACAAACCTGATTAAAATAAATAAAACAATCTCCTTATTTGTTGCATTATCATTGTTTTCATGTAACTGACTACATGTGCTGAAATAAATCGAGAAATAATATTTCATAAAAACTTCTAAAATTGACAAAGAAGGTAACACCAATGACAATTTTTTTTTTTTTTTTACATGTGGTCTTTAAATAAATCTACTAAAAATATTTAAAAAATCATTAAGCTGTCATTTATGTGTATTCATAATGTAAAAAGGTAATCTAATAATGTGGTCTAAGTTTAAATGTTAAAAAAAGAAATACATTTTAAGACATCTTGCCAAAAGTACCAAAAGTGGATGTTTCTGTAGAATGACCCAAATATGAATGTAACCTGCGCTGAGTTGTATTTTTGTGTGAATGTTTTAACAGTGTAAAGTTTGTTTGTTCGTTTATTTTTATCAGGATTTTTTTTAAAGGAAATTCTTATTTTTATTCAGCAAGGATGCATTAAATTAATCAAAAATGAGTGTAAAGTTTTCTGTTTCAACTAATGCTGTTCTTTTGAAATTTCTATTCATCAAAGAATCCTGAAAAAAAAACAACACACACACAAAAATATTGTGCAGCACAACTATTTTCAACATTGATAATAATCAGAAATGTTTCTTGAGCAGCAAATCAGTATATTAGAATGATTTCTGAAGGATCATGTGGCTCTGAAGACTGGAGTAATGATGCTGAAAATTCAGCTTTGATCACAGGAATAAATTACATTCACACAGAGAACAGCTATTTTAAATTGTAATACTACTGTTTTTTGTTTTTTTTTATCTGAATTTTTTAATAAATTCAGGCTTGGTGAGCATAAGAGACTGAATTTTGAACATTAGTGCATGTTTGAGGTTAACTTACCTACCATATTGTTCATTGTGCCTGGGAGATGTTGTCCGACAGGAGGTCCGCTCTGAGTCTGGGGTGCAGGCCATCAACATGGAAAAATGTAGGAACATAAGAAGCAATTTGTCACAGAGCCAACAATATTTAGTATACAATGCCAGCCAGGTTTATTACAAGGAACCAAGCTAGAGCAGGTGAAATGTAGAAAAGAGAAAGAAGAATATACAGAAAACATTCTTTTAACATAACATAATTTGCTTCTAGGTTTACTTATTTAATATTGCTCATACTTCTTATTTGTGGATGTCAAAGCCCTCTTAAAATGTTAAGAAGCTTCACCTGTTCACTTGTGTTCCTTACTTCTCCATCTGCGGCTCCCTTCAGAAATTGTGAAATCTTGGAGCCTCCCATCTTGCCGTGCTTTTGTTTTTCTTCTGAAATCACAGAACAGTTTTTTATCAACATTTGTTTACCATGAGAGATAAAAATACGTTTGAACTAGATTCAGTTAATTGTCCCGCTGATGTAAGTGACGTCACCGATTAACGGTACAGTGTAGAGTAGACTATATGTTTAGGTTAAATAAATGAGCCTATTTCCAATCACCCACTGAAAAATTACCAGCAAAACTTTTACAGAACTGTCAAAACCTCTCATCTACACAAAGATATGAATAAAATCCCAAACATTCAATAAGAGCTGTCTATGGAGTTAGCCTAATGTTAACGTTATGTCCTCTGAAAATGGCTAAGATGCTAACGGACTTGTTCGAAGACACTAAACCATTTCTATGAACTAATTTCACCAGAAACGAGTCAAATACAAGCAAGAGAGGCGTCAGGAATAACTGTATTTAATATTTGTGAGATTTTAGGAACTAAACTTACCGAAAACAGTAAAAACAGCAGCGAGAAACGGAGCTTCCTGCTTGTCAGTCGTTGTGTTGCCGCTCCGTTTCCATGGCAACTCCCTCCGCTCCAGTGTTTGAACCAACGCGGCTCGAACGTTCAGCACGCACGCATTAAAACACGTCACAGTCACGCAGAATTTACATAAATAATCATATAAAATTAGAACATTGCATAAATAAATAACTTAAATCTAATTAAATTATTATTAAATCATACATTTAATTTATTTAAATGTAGTTCTATGACACCCTGCACGTTATTGTCGGATAAAGCAGCACTTATATATATATATATATATATATATATATATATATATATTTATTTTTTAATGAACACTCAACCACCTTATTTTATTAGAAAGCCTGCTTGCATGTAGACCAGGGTGGGCAATTAATTTCTCTAAGGGTCCAAGAGAAACTTGGTCAGTTACGAGGGCCAGATCAACACACCTAACTAGATTCTTTATAATAAATAAATAAAAAAAAATAAAAAAAAAACAGTAAATGAATGAAAATGTGAAGTAATATTTTATGAACGTTCACAAAAACAGTTTTGAAATTGCAAAAAACCCCAAAAAAAACAGTGTTTCAAAAACTAGCATCACAACTTTGGACAAAAAAAGGAAGTACCTGTATTTCAAAGACCAGCATCACATTAGAGCAATTCCAGCTTTATCGACGTGACATTCGCAGCCAAAACATAAATTCTCATATAAATAGGCTATTAGACCTGTGTTGAACCATTTCTTTATATTTTTCTAAATTCCCTAAAATAGAGTCTAGACTTCAAAAAAGAATCAGTCTATAAACGTGTTTTATATTATTTATTTATATACGAGTTTTTGGGGAGATAACATAGGCTATTTTGTACGATTTACAATGCACAAACCATAAGCAGCAATATCTGCCGGATGTAGAAAGGTTGTCTATTCATACATTTTTTTTTTTTTTTGTGTGTGTGTGTGTTTCAGAGGAAAAATCAATGTAGCCTAGTCAACGTCTCTCCGTTATGGACTTGACAGTTCTAAGAGCGGAGACGGGTAGCTATTTAATAGAGCTGCCCCCAACAATTTAACTAGTCAACTAGGCCTAATCGCATGTTTATCCAAAGTTTATAATCCACAGTGAGCCTTAATTCCGCGCTCAAGCACACGCATAAAGTTTGCCACAAAGCACAGGAAAAAGTCGCCAAATGATTATGAATGTGTCGGGGAAAAAAGTAGTAATTTTAATTATTTATTAATATGAGTTGGGCCTATTATGAGTTTCGAACTGATGTCGTTTCATTATTAGGAAAAAAATGCAAGTGATCTCGCGCCCGTCCTGCATTCCACACTCCACACAAACATCTGAATATGGGCCAGTAGACCTACTAGAACACAGGTTTATTAACATAATTCACCAGTCTACACCCGAGACAGATGCAGTTATAACTTAAAACTGAAGCTATTTGAGTTTTAAAATGATAATGCCTATCCTATACATGCCAGCGGTGTAAAAAATGTCTGCAGAAAAAAATAACAAAACATTCGACAAAGCTCGAGTTAAAATGTTTTGTCATTCATTGTTTTTAAAGCTTTCATCTTCCGCTAATATTTAGAGACAGACGGATAAATATAAAATAACGAATAAAACTATTTAGTTGCCCGGGTACAGTTACAGGCCCCTCAGATGCGTCGGCTGTGTCGGTTGATAAGCCAACGTGGTTTCGACGTTGAATCGATGTTTCATTTTCGACGTAATAACGTTCTGATGTACCGACCAAATAATGAACGTTGATTCAACATCGAAATTTGATTGACGATCGATACTGACCGTTACAACCAAAATCGACGTTGATTCTATGTCATGTGCACTCAGCATCTCCATCGGGTCCGCCATCAGCCTGTGGTTCTGCTGCCGGCGGGAAACATGATGGTCATGCATCAGCCAGAGATGCAGCTCGACGAAAATGTGGACTATGCACCGTAAGTCTTTTTTTTCTTTTTAACATTTGCTAACTACCAAATCAGTGAACATAATGATTTCAATAATGAGAAGCAATGTGGTGTGTATAAGTTACAAAGAACCGCAGCTAGCTTGTAATAGCAATATTAAAAATAAAAAACGTGTAAAAACGTTACCATATGAGAAGGAATAAATGGTAACCTCAGTTTGCTAAAATGATAACCATCAAGTCTACAACTTAGTGACTTTGTTTGCACAGCTAATTCGTAATTTATTGTCATGATGTGTAGGCTTTGGAAGAAACTGCAAGTAATGAAGGGGGAGATGCATCTACAGCTGACCCAGAGCAGGATGCTTTCTTTCCACTGGCCCCTCAATCATCTATGCTTCACTTTGGCTCACAGTGTAACCTCAGACCTTCACAACGCTCATCAGGTAGATTAACATTATTCATATCTATTATTAATTGTACATGATGCCACCATCTGTTTACATAATGTACAAGGGCAAATAATTAGTAAAATCTCTATGATCAAGGCAGGTACAACTCCATTTTTAACACATAATTGAATTAACAGATTTAGATTTAGTGACAGAATTGTTGTTTAGTATTGCAGTAGGTTTGACAGGGGTACCCAAGCAGTGACACATGCTGTTGCACAATTATATAAAGGTGAACCTTTTTTTATTGTAGCAGTTCAGGCACAGCCCAAGATGGTCAGAAAGGTTTGAGAAACAAACACCAACTCCACTGCCCAGTCCTGTGCACAGCGATGATGAATCATCCTCTGTTTTCATGGATGAACATGGTGATGTGTCATGGATCCCAGAGGAGGAAATGAGAAGTGACTTATCTGATGAGGAACCACTGCAGGAATCTCTCCCTGACCTCAAGTAAGACTTATTCTTTTAATTTTAGATTATTTGTATGACCAAATTGTGTCAAGTCATTGTGTTTTTCTTATTTTCAGTGCTGCTGACAAGTTCATTGTGTGCCAAAGCCAGCTGATGTCTCTCTTTACAATTTGCCCGGTATGTTGTGAGGAAACCCAAGGACAAATTGAGAAGCAGGAGGGAACTTTTGTAAAAATAAAGCAAGTAAGAGGCTATTTGTGATTTCTGGTAGAAAAATGTTGTACCATAACTTGGATTTTTTTTTTTATACACTTTGTTGTTTTATGGTATAGATTAGTCATTTTCTGCCTTTTTACATACATCTCTTCAGGTCTGTGCAGCATGTGGGTATCAGCGGTTTTGGCAGAACCAGCCAATGCTGCATCGAAATATGCCAGCCTGCAACCTTTTACTGAGTGGGGCCATTCACTTTTCCGGTTGCATGGCTACCCAGACCATCAGGATGTTGAAGCTGTTTGGGCTTCAGAGCATCAGTGTCGGAACCTTCTTCTGCCATCAGCGCTTGTACACAATTCCTACCATTGTGCAGGCATGGCAGAATGAGCAGGCAGGGGTCATTAGAGATTTAAATGAGATGAGGGGTGGGCTGATCCTGTCTGGTGACTGCAGGTAGCACACTTCAGCTTATATCATTAAAATAGAAAAGTCAATATGAATGTATTAGTTTTTGTGCTTAAACATCTCAATTGAACTGTGTTTGACATTTATAGGTCAGATTCTCCTGGCCATTGTGCAAAATATGGCACATATTCATTAATTGAGGACAGAATCAACAAGGTTTTAGATATTCAGAGTGGCTCGATTAAGTGCTGGAAATAGCGGACGACGGGCACAGAATGGTAACAAAACTCTGAGACATTTGCAGTTCTGTAGAAATGAGTCATGTCATTGTCCAGCTCAGTTCCGTTCTCAATAGCATCAGTACATCATTTATAATAATGGAATAGAGTCTGGGAATGTGTCGACACGGCGGCAATGCATTCTGGGAATTTAGGTCACGGGAGCTACAGCGGAGACTGAGTGGTAGTGAATGTAGACTTTTTATATTATTTAATGTTTATATTATTCTACTTAAGATCGCGTTGCAGTGGTTAAGGCTTACTGTATCATCAATTGTCATATCCCTTTGCACGGCCGGTGTGAAAACGTGCTTTCTCCGCGTTATAATGCCGAAAAAGCAGAGGTTTTACCTGCAGACATTGATGATAAAGGCTATGGCAATTGATCATTCCAACGTGATCTAATGAATCATATAAACATTAAATATGTCTACATTCACTACGGAACTCGGATGAAAATTAAACCGAAACTCGTATGGTAAATATCTAAAATAAAATGTGGCTTTATCATCTCTGTAGATTTAATATATTATGGATACAGTGATTTGCATTAAACTGTAAGCCCTCACACCACTAATAGAAGGAAATCATATATGGTATTTGCAGCAGCTCGTTAACCCCGACGCTTTTTGCACGGATTAAGTTTGGTTAATTCATTTGATCTCTCGCATCGTTGTTCGGCATCGCTAGTAGGAATCTTCAACTTGGTTCGGTTAAGTCAGTGTATTTATTTGCATAGCATCCACAATACACATCGTTTCAAAGCAGCTTCAAGTTCTGTTACCTCTATAATGGCTTAATTCTTAACACTGAGCAGTTTTACCGGGCAATATAACGATATAACCAACCTGATCTCACAGAATTCCGTTTAATGTTCACGGACTTAATTAACCTCCGAATCTGTGGTGGAATCACGGAATCGCCGAAAATTCCGTGCTGGGCTCACAGAAGGCATCAGCCGTGGTCCATGCACGGATTCACTGGTTCAACACCAGCGCTGCATCGGACCACGTAAAAAGAGTGACTCCGATACAGTTATATTTTCACTGGAGTACCTGACCCCACCCCTACCCTAAACCTACCCAGTTCTGAACAATAATGATGACGATAAATTATCGCGTCGGCATATTGAAAGTGTTGAACCAGTGGATCCGTGTGTGGAGCACGGCTGATGCCTGTCACTGACTTGCATTGGTATCACTTCTGTGAGCCCATCACAGATTTTTTTCTGTGAGCCCATCACGGAATTTTCGGCGATTCCGTGATTCCACCACAGATTCGGAGGTTAATTAAGTCCGTGAACATTACACGGAATTCTGTGAGATCATGTTGATATAACAATGATCCACTGTTTGAGATCTAGCTGTAGTGTT
Organism: Onychostoma macrolepis; assembly: GCF_012432095.1. Lineage (NCBI taxonomy): Eukaryota > Metazoa > Chordata > Actinopteri > Cypriniformes > Cyprinidae > Onychostoma > Onychostoma macrolepis. Next base: position 18,546,589 of record NC_081178.1, read on the forward strand.
CTCCCCTTACAAAATTAGCCATGGTTTTGCTACTCTAACCATAGTTTATCCATGGTATTTAATAAGATTGTGGTTATACGAATGGTAATACATACACCAAAAGCACGGTCGCTACACATTTACAAGTCCATTGGCTAAGATGCGAAAAATCGTCCCGAAGCGGCGGTGGCCGCTCACGATCCTCACAGGATCCCCGGCGGCGGTGTCCGCACACAAGGTTCGAGGCGGCGGTGTCTGCACACAAGGTTCCCGAGGCGGTGGTGTCCGTTCACGATCGTCCCGAGGCGGCGGTAGCCGTTCACGATCGTCCCGAAGCGGCGGTAGCCGTTCACGATCGTCCCGAAGCGGCGGTGGCCGCTCACAAGGTTCCCGAGGCGGCGGTGGCCGCTCACGATCCTCACAGGATCCCCGAAGCGGCGGTGTCCGCACACAAGACTCCCGAGGCGGCGGGGCCTGCTCACGAGTTCCCGGGGGCGGCGGTGCCCGCTCACGTTCCTCCCGAATTCCCCGAGGCGGCAGTTCACGCTCTCAAAGCTCCCGAGGCGGCAGTTCACACTCTCAAAGCTCCCGAGGTGGCGGTTCCCGCTTACAAAGCTCCCGAGGCGGCAGTTCCCGCTCTCAAAGCTCCTGAGGCGGCGGGGTCCGCTCCCGAGGCGGCAGTTCCCGCTCTCAAAGCTCCCGAGGCGGCGGCGTTCGCTCACAAGGTTCCCGTTCGCAGTTCTCCCGAGGCAGAGGTATCCGCTCACAAGTCTCCCGAAACGGCAGAGCCTGTCATTGCCCGTTCCCAGATGGCAGCTCCACACACACCGCTGTGGTGGCCGCGGGTTCTGCCCTGGGTCCCCATCCCGCCGGCGCTGCCTCAGTCCCCAGGTCCCCCTCTGCCGCTACATGGGCCTGGCCCACCATCTCTCCCCCTGATCCGCCTCCGGCCCACCTCTCTCCTAGACATTTTTATTTCAGTTTTAGTGTGTGGAGCGTCTGGAATCCGCTCCTTAAAGGGGGGGTTGTGTCACGGCTCTGCTGGTGGGCCCTGGTTGGCCACCAGATGTCACTGTGTGTGTTAGCACATGGCTTGTTGTTTGTTGTTGGTACCATGTGCTCTCCTGTCTATTGTCTGACCCTGCCCTCCTTGTTATCTCATTATTGTTTCAGTTACTTCACCTGTGTCCTCCTCGTTTGGCTCCCCATATAGTCTCCTGGTGTATGCAGTCCTGTGCTGTTACGTTGTTTGATGTCGGATGTTTCATGTCGTGTGTGGGTTTGTTTGCTTGTGCTGTGGTCCTCTGCCTGCCTGCCTGTTTTTCCCCTTCGGGTGGTTTTGTTCATTTTTGTTGCACTTTATTATTAAAAGACCCACTTTCTCCTGCACTTGAGTCCTCGCCTCATCTCTCGACTGTCCCATTAAAATATTACTTTAGTAGAACCATGATATCAAAACCTTAGTTTGAGAAAAACGAAAAAACCCTGATTACTACAGTTATGATTACTAGTTTTACCATAGTAAAAACATGGTTAACTGTTGTAAGGGTACACTGCTTTTCACAATCAAAGCAGCTTTAGAAAATTTCAAAGTTTCAAAGAAAAATCCCATCAACAGCCTGAGGTGACTGTGACTCAATGGGGAGCATCTTCTGGCAACAAATTAATGTCTATATGTCAATAACTCTAAGATAATACAAGTTATGTGTTCAAAGTCATGTTCAGTTAAACAGACAAACATTAAAGGGTAAGTTTGGTGAATTTAAATCCACTTTATACTGTCACAAAGTCTGTAATATGTAAATAAACAATATTCGGATAATGCTAAATATTATTTGGCTGACAAATAAATGGGAATATCTCATGGAACTCAGAGAAAGATTAAATATTGTTCGTTCACATATATTACCATCATAGTAATAATACAAAGTGGGTTGAAAATCACTCGATGTATGCTTTCAGGCAATGATTGCAATACATAACATTTGTCAGGTTGGTATGTTCATCTATAGTTGCCATCATCTGGGGTCTTCATCTGAAGTAACCACAAGTGAGGCTGGATCCAAGCTGTAGTAACACTGGGATGGGAACCTGAGAGATAGAAACAGGAAAACAAAAGGAGAAGTATTAGCATAGATGCTGTTCATATTATTTCAGGCAAAAGATGATCATACGCATTTATTACTAGAGTACAAGGTTATGAGTTATGTGTACGCTTGGCTAAAAGATTTATTTTTAATCTAGTTTTAAACAGAGAGTGTGTCTGAGCCCCAAACATTATCAGAAGGCTATTTGAGAGTTTAAGAGTAAAATGCGAAAAAGCTCTGCCTCCTTTACTGGACTTTGATATTCTGGGTACTATACTGGGTACTTTGTGACATTATTTAGCTTACTTAGCTATAATTTGGTTAAATTAATTAAATTAATTAATTAAATTTAATGTATATCCCTTAGTAAGCATATAATTTGTCCTCAGTATTCAGGAACAGACACAGTCTACACTCTAAAAAGTAGTTTTATAGTCCATTCAAATAAAATGTTTTAATTGGTCAAACATTTAGAAGACTACAGCAAGATGTGTCAATTCAAATTTAACACTTTACTCCATGTGTTTTATATGTTACCTCAACTAAGATTTATTATTTGGGCATCATAAGAAATTGCGGGGGAACTAAAACATATATTTTTATAGTTTAAAAAATTATTTAAAAAATGATTAACTGGTGTTTATCAATCACTAAAAACACACAATTTACAACACATAATAGCCATTATTTAATAACAATCTCCATTTATAACATTTGTCATACAGACTAAACATACAGGCTTAAAGAAAAAATGTCACCTACATCTCGGATGGCCTAAGGGTCAGTAAATTAACAGCAAATTTTCATTTTTGAGTGAACTATCCCTTTAAAGCTCCAGCTGATAAACATTACATCTGTAATATAACTGCAAAATTCTGTTTAAACTTTAATGAACTAAGAAAAACCTAAACAAGCTAAACAAAATGTTAGCAAACAAACATTTACAAATATTACTACTGTTCACAATTACATCTTTAAAATGAGGCAGAAGTCACAAAAATAAAAAATAAACCAGGTGTTACAGTAGGGCTGGGCAGTATATCGAGTTTGTACGATATATCGATATATTCTTTATAAGCGATACGGTATGAAGCAATACCGTTAATATCGATATAAGTAGTTTGATACGATCTGAAAAAAATATCTAGGGAGGACACAGACTGAACTGCTGCGAAGAAAGTGCATAATACAATTTGTTCTACATGTATCAGGCTTTAAAAAAAATCGTAAGATATAGTAGCCTATAGTTTATAGTTTCAGTTTAAAGCGGCTCTGACAGAAAGGCTGCGTGTGCCGCTGACAGAGATGTGCTGTTTTCCTTAACGCATAACTTACATTTCACAGGTATATTCTCCATCTGTAAATGTTAGAAAGCCATGGAAACATTTCCATTTTGCAGTCAGAAGTGCGTGAGCTTTTGCTTTGCGATTCTCCGCTAAACTTCACAGACCATTTAGAACGAGGGCCGCCCCGCACATGCTCGCCAAACAGATGGAGCGCAATAACTCTGACTAAAATATACATTTTGCTGAAATATTTGTAGTTGGAAAATAAATGTGACATATGTAGAATTTTAGTTTAGTTTAGTTTAGTTTATTTATTTATAAAGCACATTTAAAACAACAGGAGTTGCAACCAAAGTGCTGTACATCAAATATAAAACAAGGTAAAAACATACTCAATCAAGACAAACAAAGGGACAAATAAAATTGTACACCCTCAAACAGAATTAAAACATACAGAATAAAAATGGGTTTTCAAAGCAGATTTAAACAAAGAAGGAGAAGGAGTAGATCTAATGTGGAGGGGAAGACTGTTCCAAAGCCTAGGTGCTGCCACAGCAAAAGCCCGGTCGCTTTTCGTTTTAAAATGTGAACGAGGAACCGAAAGAAGAAATTGACTAGACGACCGAAGAGATCTAGAGGTGGAATGCGGAGTGAGGAGATTACAGATATACTGAGGAGCATAACCATGTAAAGCCTTAAAAACAAAAAGCAAAATCTTAAAATCAACACGAAACTGAACCGGGAGCCAGTGTAGAGAGGCGAGAACCGGGGTAATGTGCTCACGTTTTCTGGTGCCAGTCAATAATCTGGCTGCCGCATTTTGGACCAATTGCAGTCGGTTCAAAGATGATTTAGGCAGACCCAGATAAAGTGAGTTACAGTAATCTAACCTTGATGTTATAAACGCATGAATTACAGTTTGCAGGTCCTTCATAGAAAGCATTTTCTTGATTCTAGCAATTGATCTTAACTGAAAGAAACTGCTTTTCACAACAGTACTAATCTGCTTATCAAAAGACAACACAGGATCAAAGACAACACCAAGGTTTCTAACATGATCACGTACATTTGATGACAGAGGGCCAAGCTGCTTGACAATGCCAGTGGACACAGCTGTTGGACCAAACACCATTATTTCAGTTTTATCATTATTTAACTGTAAAAAATTTAAGTCCATCCAGATTTTAATGTCCTGAAGACATGCAAACAGAGTTGACATAGAACAGTTATTGTTTTTAATAGGAAAATAAAGTTGAGTGTCATCGGCATAGAGATGATATGATAATTTATGTTTCTGAAAAATATAACCAAGTGGAAGCATATATAAGGAGAAAAGAAGAGGACCCAGAATAGAGCCCTGTGGAACACCATAGGACATTTTAGCCTGAGATGAGAAATAGTTTCCCAGACTCACTGAAAAATATCTGTCCTTAAGGTAGGAAGCAAACCAGCTCAGTACAGATCCCTGAAAACCAACTATTTGATCAAGTCTTTGAAGAAGGATGTCATGATCTATTTTATCAAATGCTGCACTTAAATCAAGCATGATTAAGATACAGCAAGAACCAGAGTCAAGGGAAAGTAAAATATCATTAGTAACCTTCACCAGGGCAGATTCAGTACTATGAAATTCTCTAAACCCAGACTGAAATCTATCAAAAATATTAAAAGTACTCAAGTAAGATGAAATTTGTGAATAAACAACTTTTTCCAAAACTTTTGAGATGAAAGATAATTTAGATATGGGTCTATAATTATTCAGATTATGCTGATCAAGATGATGCTTTTTTAACAGTGGTTGGACTATAGCATGGTTAAAAGAGGCTGGTACAATTCCATTTGTTAAGGAGTTGTTGATAATAGCAGTAACAACTGGACTTAAGGCTGGAAAAACCTCTTTGAAAATCTGCGAAGGCAGAACATCGGAGTGACAAAATGAGGGCTTCATACTAAGAACAATGTCATATAGCTGTGAAGGTGACACGGGTTGAAAATGAGATAGAGAGCTCCGATGAGAAACCATTTCTAAAGGCAAAGAATTTTGAAATGGTATGTTAGACCTGATACCCTCGACTTTATGGATAAAATGTTTTAAAAACTGTTCGCACAAATCAGTAGAGAATTCTAATGAAGCACTAGGAACAGGATTTAAAAAGGCATTAATTGTATTGAAGAGTATCTTCGGCCTATCTGCATTTTGTGCAATTATATCTGACATGTATTTCCCCTGAGCTTCCTTAGCGGCACTCTGATACCGTTTAAGACAATCTCTGAAAATTTCGTATGATATCTGAAGTTTATTTTTCTTCCAACTGCGCTCAGCACGCCTACACTCTTGTCTAATGGCACGAACGGACCCCTGAAGCCATGGCTGTGCTTTTTTCATCAGCTTGGATCTCTGTAACCTTAAGGGAGCAACAGAGTCCAAGGTGGAAGTGCAGGTACTATTAAGAAGTTCAACTAATTCATCAGGATGGACACTAGAGGATAGAACATTCACAGCAGTTGGAATTAGGGTAGATATATACACATCATTGAAGGACTTGGCAGTAGAGGAATTAAAACATCTAAAATAACGAGGAGTTATTTCCAAATTATTCACAGGAAAACCACGTGAAAACACTAGGTCCAACGTGTGACCCTTCTGATGTGTAGGTCCAGTAACAGATTGTATAAAATTAAGGGAGTCCATAAGACATGAAAACTCTTTGACCAGAGGTTTTGAGTGACAACAGACATGAATATTAAAATCACCCACAATTAAAAGACTATCAGAACGTGATACTAGAGAAGCCAAAAAGTCGGAAAATTCTTGGATGAAGTCCTTATTATATTTCGGAGGTCTGTAAACCAGGGCACAGAGCAAAGACGAGGGAAAATCAACCTTGAACAACTGCACCTCAAAACTATGGAAAATTTCATCAGGCAAGCGTTTGCACTTAAAACAGTTCCTGAAAATTGTTGCAATTCCACCTCCACAGCCAGCAGTTCTAGGAGAGTTAAAAAATGAATAGTCAGGAGGAGAGAGTTCCATCAGTGCTGTAGTATCACCAAAACTAAGCCATGTTTCTGTCATTAATAAAAAATCCAAGTCATGAGTAGAGCAAAAGTCATTTAAGATGAATGATTTGTTGGACACCAATCTAACATTTATTAGCCCAAATTTAACAGGACGGTCCACACTCCGAGAAAGATCTGAGATGAGTCTAGTTGGAGGGTGTATTGGTGAATATTCCAGAGAGAGAAGGTTGCCAGAGTTAACTCCAGTATCTAACCTTGCACGGGAGAAGTGGACAGGAGACCAAACCACTGGTATTTGATCATCAGCAAAGGTACGAGGACGACTGGCAGTACAAAATTTGCGACGTAAGCCGCGATGAACATAGCGTCGGCGACGGGCAATCCCCAACCTGCGACAGAGTTTATAGATTCCTTCTGGTAAAGGCGACGATGTGTTCAACTGAACCAGTTCAGCAGGTGAGTAGCAAAGAACCATTGTAGATAAAAACTTGTGAGGATCCAAACAACGAGTGAAGTCAATATGGTGTGCACATTGAAATAACAGTAAAATACCGACCAGCACGGAGAAAACGCTAAGCCAAAAACAACGCATCTTTTCTGTCCCTACTACATGACCATGTTATAAAATGCGTTAGCCCGAACACCACACAAAACCACCCAGAACCACCCTATTGGGTAGGAAAAGGGCAGACCGAATAAGAATGCCCCAGACCTTTAAATGGTATTGTACAATACTGTTCAAAAGTTTGCAGTCAGTGAGGTTTTTAATAAATTCATTTTTATTCAGCAAGGATGCATTAAATTGATGAGAAGTGAGAGTAAATATTTTGTTTCAAATAAATACTGTTCATTTTAAACTTTGTTAATTATGGAATCCTGAATAATACAAACAAAACACAAAACAAAATACGAATCAGGAATATTTCCTGAGCAGCAAATCAGCATATTAGAATGATTTCTGAATAATCATCATGTAAAACTGAAGAGTAATGATGCTGAAAATTCATCTTTGATCACAGAAATAAAATACATTTTAAATAAAACATTTACACCTTTATAATATGCGTTTTTATAAATGCAGTATAACGTTAAAGATTTATTCAGTGCCACTTGACTTACTTGATGCCTGAACTTGACATACACTGTCTTATATCCACTTTTCTTCAGATATACAACTCATAAAACACTTTCTAAATGTCCACTCAAAAAAATTGGATGTGTTGCATGATTTTCTCGTTAAATTTAGTCTAAAAAAATAACATTTAATAACATAACTCACCTGGCTCGTGAACTTGACAAGATGGCGGCGCTGTTTCTCCCACGAAGTCACTCAGGCTCGTGCATGTGCGGAATGATCTCAGTGTTGGCTGGATTTGTTTTTATTAGTTTAGTCAACATTTAGCATTCTGAATGTTGACTGGATTTGAAAATAACCATTCATTTCATATTTTTAAAATATACTTGTGCAGACTTAATATGTCTTCTCAACTAAGCACAAGCAATAAAAACAGTTCAACTTAAATATCTGGTAACACTTTATTTTGATGGGTCTACAACATACAACATACTGACTATCAGAAACTTTACAAATATATGTCAACTTATTCTACTAACCCTAAACCTACCCTACTGAGAGTTAGTAGACATGTAGTTGCAAATTAATGAGAATTAGTTGACACGTAGTTACAAAGTTACTTATAGTTAGTAGAATGTATAAAGTGGACTCAAAATAAAGTGTAACCAAATATTTTTGCCTTTTCAGCATTTTGTTAATTGGATTTTATGTACATATGCTGCAGTATTATTGAAGGGGGAGGAACATCATAACTAATTTACACAACTGTTAAAAAGTCTGGGGTCAGTAGGATTTTTACATCTTTGAAAGAAGTCTCTTATAATCACAACTCAAAAAACAGTTAAAACAATAATTCAAGAGAACTGTTTTTTTTTTTTATTATTATTTGAATATGTTAAAATTGTAATGTATCGCTGTGATTGAAGCTGAATTTAACATCATTACTCCAGTCTTCAGTGTCACATGATCCTTCAAAAATAAATCTGATTTGCTGCTCAAGAAACATTTCTGATTATTAACAATATATATAAAAGATGTGCTGATAAAACATTTTAGTGTAAAATTTTCTTCTTTTTTCAGGATTCATTGTTAAATACACCCCAGACCTTTAAATGGTATTGTACAATACTGTTCAAAAGTTTGCAGTCAGTGAGGTTTTTAATAAATTCAACTAATTCATCAGGATGGACACTAGAGGATAGAACATTCACAGCAGTTGGAATTAGGGTAGATATATACACATCATTGAAGGACTTGGCAGTAGAGGAATTAAAACATCTAAAATAACGAGGAGTTATTTCCAAATTATTCACAGGAAAACCACGTGAAAACACTAGGTCCAACGTGTGACCCTTCTGATGTGTAGGTCCAGTAACAGATTGTATAAAATTAAGGGAGTCCATAAGACATGAAAACTCTTTGACCAGAGGTTTTGAGTGACAACAGACATGAATATTAAAATCACCCACAATTAAAAGACTATCAGAACGTGATACTAGAGAAGCCAAAAAGTCGGAAAATTCTTGGATGAAGTCCTTATTATATTTCGGAGGTCTGTAAACCAGGGCACAGAGCAAAGACGAGGGAAAATCAACCTTGAACAACTGCACCTCAAAACTATGGAAAATTTCATCAGGCAAGCGTTTGCACTTAAAACAGTTCCTGAAAATTGTTGCAATTCCACCTCCACAGCCAGCAGTTCTAGGAGAGTTAAAAAATGAATAGTCAGGAGGAGAGAGTTCCATCAGTGCTGTAGTATCACCAAAACTAAGCCATGTTTCTGTCATTAATAAAAAATCCAAGTCATGAGTAGAGCAAAAGTCATTTAAGATGAATGATTTGTTGGACACCAATCTAACATTTATTAGCCCAAATTTAACAGGACGGTCCACACTCCGAGAAAGATCTGAGATGAGTCTAGTTGGAGGGTGTATTGGTGAATATTCCAGAGAGAGAAGGTTGCCAGAGTTAACTCCAGTATCTAACCTTGCACGGGAGAAGTGGACAGGAGACCAAACCACTGGTATTTGATCATCAGCAAAGGTACGAGGACGACTGGCAGTACAAAATTTGCGGCGTAAGCCGCGATGAACATAAGCGTCGGCGACGGGCAATCCCCAACCTGCGACAGAGTTTATAGATTCCTTCTGGTAAAGGCGACGATGTGTTCAACTGAACCAGTTCAGCAGGTGAGTAGCAAAGAACCATTGTAGATAAAAACTTGTGAGGATCCAAACAACGAGTGAAGTCAATATGGTGTGCACATTGAAATAACAGTAAAATACCGACCAGCACGGAGAAAACGCTAAGCCAAAAACAACGCATCTTTTCTGTCCCTACTACATGACCATGTTATAAAATGCGTTAGCCCGAACACCACACAAAACCACCCAGAACCACCCTATTGGGTAGGAAAAGGGCAGACCGAATAAGAATGCCCCAGACCTTTAAAACCCAAAACAGAGTAAACCGGTAACAGACCAGAGAGAAAGTGGAAACTTACCCACGGGTCGATATACAACAAACTGGGGGAAATGAGGGGATCAAGGCTCGCGATGGGTCAATGAGGGACAGGAAAAGGATAACGAGGGAACACCGAAAATTCGGCTTAGTCATTGAAAAAATATAATCCACAGAAACCGGGAGTAAAAAGGCACGATGTCCACAGAGTTTAATCCAGAGAGGGAAGCGAAGCCAGGGCAAAAAGCAGCGACAGACACGCCAGCCAGCGTGTGTTAACGGTATACTCTAAAGTCCTATAAAACAGGGTGCAAAAGTTCACAGAGAGTAAAAATACACAGGGTACAAAATTCACAGTAGCCACAGAGTTTAATCCAGATCGGGAAACGAAACACCGGAGAGCAGCGGCAGACAGACACGCCAGCGTTCACTCAACCGGAAATTTTAAACCGACAAGTAAGTGTATTTGTATGATAGCACAAACTGTAAAGTGTAATGGGGTAATCAAAATAGCGTTTTTACTCAATTAGTCTGTGCTTTTTTATTATTTTCAATTTTAGTTTAGTAAATTTAACTTCTGCTTTAAAAGCATTATTTTTGTTTTTAGATTGCAATGTTACAATGTTAGAATGTAATGTGATTTTAACCCTTTTTGCACATAATATATGTCTTCATGCTTACATTCACTTTATTTGTTTAATCCAAATACAAAATACCGAGATATATACCGTATACCGCACATCAGCCAAAAAATACCGAGATATGAATTTTTGCTCATATCGCCCAGCCTCATGTTACAGTATATAAAATCAAGTCAAGTCACCTTTATTTATAATGCACTTTATACAATACTGATCGTGTCAAACAGGAAAATAGTTTGTTAATAATGCAAGAGGACATTAACAAGTCATTTTTCCAGTTAAAGTCAGTTCATTGATGATTCAATGAAATCATCATTCAGTTCAGCTCTCTTCCAATAGTGTCTATGCAATCAGCCAAGCGTCCCCAAATAAGCAAGCCAAAGGCGACAGCGGCAAGGACTCAAAACTCCATCGGTGACAGAAACTGAGTAGAAAACCTTGGGAGAAACCAGGCTCAGTCGAGGGGCAGTTCTCCTCTGGCCAGACGAAACCAGCATGGCATGGTTTAATTCCTGCACAGGTCAGATTGAGCAGAGGACTTGTCTGGTTCTCGTGGTCTTGTCCCGATGGCCAACGAGGTCTTCACTGGGGATCTGTCTCTGGAGCTCATCTAGCTGACTGTAGAGGTCGTCTCTAGGTGCTGATCCACCATCTGATCTGGATACGGACTGGATCTGGGTGGCTATGGTGACCTCGGAATAAGAATGAAACAGACTAATATTAGCGTAGATGCCACTGAGAACAATAAAGCACATTTTAATTGTAGTAAACACACATTTACACACATTGTTTTCATTCCAGGTAATGAACTCCTAGTCTTGAAGGTACACAGTATGTAGTTGCAGTGGAGCGGTCTGGTGTTTGGTGCCTCGGAAGAACTGACTGGGTTGCATCTGAAATCTTGCAGTGATGACAAAGCACCAATGAAACCTTTGGCCACACCCTGATGGAGAAAGAAAAGTACATTTTAAGTTAAAAAATTTAAATGATGCCTTTTAAATCACTTACAATGTATCAATATCAGTTAATTTGTGATGAAACAGAAGTTGAAACCATTTTATTTTTTTGTGTGTGTGGCATAAATCCATCCATTGCACAACAGGGAGCATTGATGCTGACTGGATTTGTAATAGAACATGTACATTTCATATTATATGGATAAGTTACCTTAAATAGCATAAAATTATATCATAATATAACGGTCCTGCCTGTTGATAAATACCAATGGTGACGTTTTACAAATTGATTGATCAGTTGTCCCAGTGTTTACTGAATCTAGTGATTCACTAACCTAGAACTGACTAGAAAAATCCATTCAGTTGTTCATTTTTGTTCAGAACGACAAACTTCTCTTATGAAGCACCATTCACGAGACAAGAATTCATTATAGTAACACAGCTTTTGACATCGTGTTTTATGGATTAAACAAGGTGAGAGCACGTTCCCTTAACTTAAATTTCCCTCAGACATAACGTATCATGCAACGCTTATTCAATGTTTTTATTTATGTTGTACGCTTGTGTATAAAAATATACATTTTAAATAAAACATTTACACCTTTATAATATGCGTTTTTATAAATGCAGTATAACGTTAAAGATTTATTCAGTGCCACTTGACTTACTTGATGCCTGAACTTGACATACACTGTCTTATATCCACTTTTCTTCAGATATACAACTCATAAAACACTTTCTAAATGTCCACTCAAAAAAATTGGATGTGTTGCATGATTTTCTCGTTAAATTTAGTCTAAAAAAATAACATTTAATAACATAACTCACCTGGCTCGTGAACTTGACAAGATGGCGGCGCTGTTTCTCCCACGAAGTCACTCAGGCTCGTGCATGTGCGGAATGATCTCAGTGTTGGCTGGATTTGTTTTTATTAGTTTAGTCAACATTTAGCATTCTGAATGTTGACTGGATTTGAAAATAACCATTCATTTCATATTTTTAAAATATACTTGTGCAGACTTAATATGTCTTCTCAACTAAGCACAAGCAATAAAAACAGTTCAACTTAAATATCTGGTAACACTTTATTTTGATAGTCCACTTTAGACATTCTACTAACGGTAAGAAACGTTGCAACTACACGTCAACTAGCAGTCATTAAGAGTATTAGTAGACTCTCTGCTTAATAACTTCTAACACTTTATTTTGATGGGTCTACAACATACAACATACTGACTATCAGAAACTTTACAAATATATGTCAACTTATTCTACTAACCCTAAACCTACCCTACTGAGAGTTAGTAGACATGTAGTTGCAAATTAATGAGAATTAGTTGACACGTAGTTACAAAGTTACTTATAGTTAGTAGAATGTATAAAGTGGACTCAAAATAAAGTGTAACCAAATATTTTTGCCTTTTCAGCATTTTGTTAATTGGATTTTATGTACATATGCTGCAGTATTATTGAAGGGGGAGGAACATCATAACTAATTTACACAACTGTTAAAAAGTCTGGGGTCAGTAGGATTTTTACATCTTTGAAAGAAGTCTCTTATAATCACAACTCAAAAAACAGTTAAAACAATAATTCAAGAGAACTGTTTTTTTTTTTTATTATTATTTGAATATGTTAAAATTGTAATGTATCGCTGTGATTGAAGCTGAATTTAACATCATTACTCCAGTCTTCAGTGTCACATGATCCTTCAAAAATAAATCTGATTTGCTGCTCAAGAAACATTTCTGATTATTAACAATATATATAAAAAGATGTGCTGATAAAACATTTTAGTGTAAAATTTTCTTCTTTTTTTCAGGATTCATTGTTAAATACACCCCAGACCTTTAAATGGTATTGTACAATACTGTTCAAAAGTTTGCAGTCAGTGAGGTTTTTTAATAAATTCATTTTTATTCAGCAAGGATGCATTAAATTGATGAGAAGTGAGAGTAAATATTTTTGTTTCAAATAAATACTGTTCATTTTAAACTTTGTTAATTATGGAATCCTGAATAATACAAACAAAACACAAAACAAAATACGAATCAGGAATATTTCCTGAGCAGCAAATCAGCATATTAGAATGATTTCTGAATAATCATCATGTAAAACTGAAGAGTAATGATGCTGAAAATTCATCTTTGATCACAGAAATAAAATACATTTTAACATCACTCACTCATGTTTGGATGTCAAAACCTTCTTAAAATAACTTTAATAAAGAATTGTAAAAGATGCATGGTGATATGCATTTTTTCACTACATATTTGCATATATGAAGTGATTGAATGAGCTTTCTCATGCAGCTTACCTATGTTTCTATCTCTGTCAGCAGCTTCCTTCAGAAATTTAGATATCTTGGAGCTTCTTCTGTTGTAGAAGTGTTACTCCTGAAACCACAGAACAATTTTTTATCAATAATTGTTTGCCATTAAATATCAAATCACGTTTTAACCAGATTCAGTTAAGACATTCTCCTTTAAGTGAAGTCACCGATTAACAGTAAAGTTACAGCACATATTTTAGGCTAAATAAATGTGTCTAATTCCAATAACCCATTGACAAAACCTTTACAAAGCTATTAAAATCTCCCAACTACACATAAATATGTGATGAAAAGTCAAAACTTTGATAAATCAGAGCTCAATATACAGAGTTAGCATACATCGTCTGAAAGCGCGCTCTGAGTCTCATCATTCAAACGCTGCAGCGAGGGAGTTACCATGGAAACGCGGCGGCAACTCTCCAACTAACAGCTGCAACACTGCGTCTCTCGCTGCTGTTTTCACCGTTTTCAGGTGAGTTTAGTCCCTAAAATCACACAAATATTACATAAAACTGTTCCTGACACTTTTCTTTCTTGTAATTGATACGCTTCTGTTGAATATTTACTTCATAAAGACGGTTTGGTGTTTTCAAAAAACCCATACAGAAATGTAATATATGTCAATATATGTAAATTACATATATAATGTTAGTGCCCATGTATGTCTGCTGCCTATATGAGAATATATGCAAAATTCATATATGTAAAACACATAGACATATATGAAATATATATTTCAAAATATAGCAAAAATGGCCGTTTTCATGTAAGTGCCATATATTTTCCCATATATGCACATACATGTGAAATATAAGATACATATATGTATACATGCATATATGTACTTATTTCCATAGTACATACTTTCACTTATATTAGGGATACAAATACGCTTCTAATATGATGATACTATGTACTTTCACTTATATTAGTGGCACAACTATGTTTTTTATACAGCCTGCACATATATTTGTACTCATTCCACAGAACACACAATTCAGTCTTTTCAAATACAAACTTTAATGCATTTTTTTCAGCACAGACTTGACAACTACACACTTTTCAAGTAAAAACTTTAACTTCATTTAACATCCTAAGTCTTTCCTCTTCAGGAACTCGAGCTGCGTCCAAGAACGCTAGGGGAATGAGATCCTCATGCCGCCAGACTGACAAATCCCTGCCTAGTGTGGATGGAGCACAGCTAGGGCGAGAGAAAAAAGGCCACAGATGGCTAAGGTGAGTGGGGCCTGCGTCCCAAAGGCCAACTTCTGAAGAGTGAGTCTTGATCCCCAAGAGGGGAGAGCAGAGGACTCGAGGCTATGGAATAGCATCCTGATCCACCACATAGCAAACGCTCTCTGGCCGGAGGCCTCAGCCTCTGGAGGAAACATGTACTAGGGGTGTCTACCCACTGAAGGCCACCGAGAAGGCGCGGTAGGCCAGTATAGCCGCCACGTAAACCCTCAGGGTGGAGTGGGTTAACCCTGCGGAGGAACAGGCCCGCACAAACTCCAGAACTGTACCAATCGGGCAGTTGGCTGGGTCGACCTGGCAACCTCTGCAGCATGAAGTGACACTTCACTTCAGGGTGTACAAGTCCCTTATGTTGTGGAGAAAACATGTAACTAGGGGTGCCTACCCACCGAAGGCCACCGAGAAGGCGCAGTAGGCCAGTATAGCCGCCACGTAAACCCTCAGGGTGGAGTGGGTTAACCCTGCGGAGGAACAGGCCCGCACAAACTCCAGAACTGTACCAATCGGGCAGTTGACTGGGTCGAGCTGGCGGTCTCCGCACCAAGAAGTGAAAAGTTCCACTTCAAGGCGCACAGTTTCCTCGTTGAGGGAGCTCTGGATTGGAGGAAGGTCTCAACAACCTCGGTTGGGAGACCGGAAGCTATGGGCTGTGCCCCCTCAGGGGCCACACCTACAACTTCCAAAGCTCCGGGCGGGGGTGACAGACCCCCGCTTGTGAGAGGAGATCCCTCCTGATGGGAATCTCCCATGGAGAGCCGTCGAGGAGAGAAATCAGGTCCGAGAACTGCTCGGCCCGGCCAGAACGGTGCTACCAGAAGTAGACTGACCTCGTCCCAGCACACTCTCGCCAGAACTCCCGGGAGCAGAGCGATTGGGGAAAAAACGTACAGATGAAGCCTCGGCCACATCTGTACCATGGCAACCAGCACCAGTGGAGCTGGATGAATTTAGAGAGTACCAGAGGGGACATGCGCTGTGTACTTACCTGAGTAGCGAATAGGTCCACCTGAGCCTGGTCAAACACTCTCCAAATGTGCTTCTCCCCTCGGGGTGAAGCATCCATTCAGACCTCGGCCCCTGCCTCGACAGGATGTCTGCTCCCACACCGAGATGCCCAGGCATGTGAACTGCTCTCAGCGAGAGGAGTTTGTCCTGGGACCACCCAAGGATCTGTTCGCCAGCCTGTACAGGGGCGTGAACGCAGACCACCTCGGTGGTTGATGTAAGAGACCACCGCTGTGTTGTCGGTGCTATCGCACCAACGCCGGCGATCTCTTAGGTCTGGGAGAAAGTGTTTCTGTGAAACACCGCCAGCATCTCCAGGCAGTTGATGTGCCACATGAGACGGCGAGTACTCCACAGACCACGGGCAGGGTGAGGGACGCGTCCGTCGCTAGCGTCACGCAGCGACACGTAGCTCCCAGCACCAGGCCCTGAGACAAGAACCAAGGATGTCTCCACATGTCTAAGGCACGTGGGTACTGCCGCGTGACCTTGATCATGCAAAGTGGGTTTCCCCGGGAAAACCCCTTGGTCTTGAGCCACCACTGTAGGGGTCTCATGTACAGCAGGCCAAGAGGTATCACGTTGGACACAGCTGCAATCAGACCCAGCAGTCTCTGAAACAGCTTGACAGTGAGTGACTGGCCTTCTTTCACTCTCCTGACTGCCGTGAGGATCGACTCGATCCGAGCAGGGGACACACGATGCCTGCATCGTGTTTGAATCCCTCACCTCACCAAGATAAGTGGTTCTCTGTAATGGAGAAAGCACACTCTTCCTGGCGTTCAGTCTTAACCCCAACACTTTCATGTGAGCAAGAACAACATCTCGATGTTGAGCCGCCATCTGCTCTGATTGAGCGAGAATCAACAAAATGTGGATATGCGGATGCCTTGTAGCCTGGCAGACTAGCGGCATCCACACACTTTGTTAAAGTGCGGGGTGAGTGCTAGGCCGAAGGGAAGAACCCGATATTGGTGAGCTTCGCCCTCGAAAGCAAACCTCAGGAACTCCCTGTGAGTGGGAAGGATGGAGATATGGAAGTATGCATCTTTTAGATCGATCGTGACAAACCCGTCCTCGGACCTGATCTGAGACACGACCTGTTTGAGCATCTTGAACTTCAGTCTGCTGACTGAGCAGTTCAACTTATGCAGATCTAAAATGGGATGCCAACCCTCCATCCTTCCTGGGACCTATGAAGTACCGGCTGTAGAACCGGAATCTCTTTGTGAGGAGGGACCACCTCGATGGCCTCCTTCCTCAAGAGAGTACTCTACTTCTCGTTCCATTACCAGAACCTGCTCGAGGCCCACCAGAGTGGGATTCACCCGTTGAAACGAGGCGGAGGAGAACCAAACTGGATTCTGTAGCCTCTCTCTACAGTATGCAGGTCTCAGGGAGACACATTTGGCAGTAGTTTTCACGCTGCCAAATAGTCTACTAAGGAACCAGTCTCTCAAGACTGGCCTCTGGTATAACCAGGGTGGCTAGCTCGGTGTCCTGGACGGCTCGCCCGGCAGGAGGCGGCCAAACTAGCTGCTCTAGAGACCCCTGAAGGGGTGGCGAGCATCTCAGCTCCGCTACGTTTCCGGGCGGAAGAAACTGAGATGTGTGCTCTCTGGAGATCGCTGTGCCCTGGAACACCGTACATGGCAGGGTTGGCAGACCGATCTCCTGAGGGCACTGAGGAGAGACGGGCACCGTGTATGCCACTCTTCCCCAGAGGGCCGGCCCTCAGAAGTCCTGGGCCATAGGCAGCAGGATGTTTTAGCCAAAGACTATCCAGCGAGAGTGACAGTCCGCAGATCCGCCTTCTGCTAGAAGGCCTCGGCCCGTGAGCGCCACTCTGACTCCAACATACTGGGAGTGCAGTGGCGCTCCCTATGAGGAGCTGGAACACAGCTGGGGGCCCCTTCGGGGGTCTCTAGAGCAGCTAGTTTGGCTTTCTCCTGCCGGTGTGCCATTCAGGATACCGAACTAGCCGCTCTGATTATACCAGAGGCCAGTCTCCAGAGACTGGCTCCCTTAGTAGGCACCTGGAGGTGTGGGAGCCCCTGCCAAGCGTGTCTCATTGGGTCCTGCGGGCTGCTGACGTTAGAGGCTGGTGGAGGGGGTGAGCCCATTCTCCGCTGAGTCCTCATTTGGCTGTTACGTTCTGTCACGGGACGGGCGAGGACTCAAGTGCAGGAGAAAGTGGGTCTTTTAATAATAAAGTGCAACAAAAAATGAACAAAAACCACCCCGAAGGGGAAAAACAGGCAGGCAGGCAGGCAGGCAGAGGACCACAGCACAAGCAAACAAACCCACACACGACATGAAACATCCGACATCAAACAACGTAACAGCACAGGACTGCATACACCAGGAGACTATATGGGGAGCCAAACGAGGAGGACACAGGTGAAGTAACTGAAACAATAATGAGATAACAAGGAGGGCGGGGTCAGACAATAGACAGGAGAGCACATGGCACCAACAACAAACAACAAGCCATGTGCTAACACACACAGTGACATCTGGTGGCCAACCAGGGCCCACCAGCAGGGCCGTGACAGGTTATGGCAGTTATTGTGAATTTACTACAACAATCATAGTTAAACCATGGTTAATTTTGTGGTTGACTTTTGTAGGGGTACAAATATGTGAATTGAATGCTTCTCTTTGAAAGTCACATTGGATAAAACCATCTGATAATACTGTATGCATTTGTATGTTTAATCTGTTCACTGAAAATAAATTTGTACATTGTTTTTGATCCATTATTGTGTGCAAGGACATTTTGGTTAGCGTAATCGATTATGAACCACGGACCGACCGTGGACCGCCAGAAAACATTATTATAAACCAGCGGCTCGTCAGCGGACTGCTGTCGGAAAAGCGGTGGCTGCCGCTGGTGGTCCGCTTGAATAACGATGAGCAAAACGCCGGTGAACCGCGGGTGGCGTCCGCCGGTGGGCCGCCGACTCTACGACCAGTGGGCCGCCAGTGGCCCGCTGGTCTTATGTTAGCTGGGTAACTGGCTACTAAAGCCAGCGTTGGCATTTGTTTACGTCCTTGATAAAACTAAAACATTATGTCTGAAATTATACATGCAAATACATTTAAAATTATTAAATCTTACTTACAGGTTGTGGCCCAACAACTGCTGCCTCTGGTTTTAAAGTTGGAACTGCTCCATGTTTTAGTAACAGTTTCTGTGTGAATCCGGCATTGAACTCTGAACTCTCTTGATTCTGGAAGCTGTCTTCCGTAAAATGCACAGCACAGAGAGCTAAATTAGGATTGTAATTGTCAGGAACATAATCAAACATAAATTTTAACCATTGTTGTTGTAGCAAGCCCGAACACAGAAGACCTGGCAGCTGGGTGAAAATAACACCGTTTCGACGGCATGGCTACAACTCTCCACTATAACTCTTCCTCTTCGACACAGCCACAGAAAATGGCCTCGCCCCCTCTTTTGCATGTTCCGGAGGGAGGGGTTGATGCAAATCTATGGGTTTTTTACGTATGCAACCCGGGAAGTATCTCGTTGTAGTCCCATATGAGTCGTTTTTGTAGGCATTAAACTTCCTGATTTTTAGAAGACGATATCTCCGCTTACGTTGAACTTTCAGCGCAGCAACTTTGCAGATACTGTTCATGCACCAACAGCAACATTACACACCATTTAAAATGAAAAAAGTGAAATCGCAGTAAACCACCCCTTTAAGTGCTAACAACAGGACAGCGATTTTAGTTGGAATCAATTAGCAAATGTGTGTGTTTTTTTTTTTTTAATTTTTATGACGAATTGGATTAAGTTCCTATCAAACGCTTGGTGGCGGGATCTCCGAGTACTTCGGGCAGAACAGAGCTGTGTAATATGAGCGGTATGGAGCGAATTTTGTGCCAATATTCATCAAACAAATCCAGTGTTTTGCAAATAAACACAATCTGCTTTGCAAAGAAAACTCGTCTTTAAAACAAACGCGAACTGATTTGCAAATGCAAAATTATTTGAGAGAAAATGCAGATGTATGGACAAATATGTATTGTGTGTTACAACTGTGAGACTCATTTGCCTTTTTATGACGAAATGTGACTTGATTTTCTCACAAATGCATGCAGGCGGATTTTCTCACATGTGTGCAAACAGATTTTCTCACAAATGCAATCCAAAAACAGCCGATGGCGCTGTTGGTCAATTTACGCTAGTCTCTCGAGACCAGAAACACCTGTTTACCTTTTCAGGGAATACAGCAGACCAACATGAGTGGGGAACAGGTGAGTTTCTGTCTTACTATATCTATAATTAACCATTTAGCCTACGTGTTTTCTGGCGTCCCACTACAATGTTAGTGAAATTCACAATAAGTGCTGTAAAGTTGTTAACATGATTGATTAGTTCAAAAATCAGCAGTGACATGGCTAAACATTTAACTAGGCAGTCTTTCTCTATAAAAACTGATCCATTCTCCATACCTCTTATTCTCTGTTGGATCGCAGGATATAGAATATATAGGCTACATATGTTGATACAATTGTTTAACTTTCAAAACAATGCAGGGGTATAGCAATATATTGTCACAATATATAGTAATTTTAAAATGCAAATGTATTATGGATAGCGACAATATTGTGTACCAAAAATGAAAGCTTAGACAATTTAATTTAGTATCAGATATAGAAATATCACCCAAAAGGTCAATAATTATTTACAAAAAAAATGTAAAACAAATCACATTATTTAGTGCAATATCTAAAACTTTTTAAATGTTATAACACTGTGCAATCATTTGTGTCAAATAATTATGTAATTTTGTAGCTAAGCAAAATGATGAATATTTCTCTTCTGGTGTCACTCTTGGCCTGTGAATTGGGGAGAAGGATCAAGTTCACGCTGATATAATACTAAATTCAGTGTTTTAATAAACAGTGGTTTACCAGTATTTAAGAATGATTTTAACAATGGAATGATTAGAAAATAATCTTTGGGGTCGAAGACCACGAAAATAACTAAAAATACAGATACGAGTATTGCATAGTTTTAAACTGCAAAAGTTCTACTTTTATTGGTGTATAGTCTTAATAACAACAGAACAATGTGCTTTTCTAAAATAAAGAAAACAAACAGGGTGCGTTCTCGTCCGTCTCTGGGAATTTTCTTCACTGGCACATTAATAAAACAACCTGAATCTCAGTGAATATGTGCCTCACGTACATGATACATATATGTATAGAAAGCTTGATATGTCTACTTTTAAACAAACCAATTCAAATTGAAAACAAATATTCTCTGATTAGGCCTATACAATCTGTATGAAAGTAAGGAGAGGTACAGTTTCTCCTGTAATGTGATCCCGCCTCACACTGAGCACTCTGTTCAATTTTGCATTTGCAAATCAGTTCGCGTTTGTTTTAAAGACGAGTTTTCTTTGCAAAGCAGATTGTGCTTATTTGCAAAACACTGGATTTGTTTGATGAATATTGGCACAAAATTCGCTCCATTTGAATTTTTATCAGTGCTACTTGTGGTATATTTTCCTTGTAACAAAAGAGGGGAAAAAAATTGTGAAAGTGCCACAGTGCCACCATGTCTGCCCTCTCAGAGAAACTCTTGAGTTCTAAAAACTTGTGTTCTTATTTTTTATTTTTTTTTTTGATAAAGAAAACTGCTGAATTATGTATATCCAGTAGCAAGAATATCTTAATTATCTACAAGACAGTTAGCATCTGCCAATCACAATCAAAACGAAACTGGATAAACAAAAGAGTATTACTAGCTCTGTTGTGCCACCTAAATGCCACGTCATCTCTTTTCAGAGCAGTGTGGCCAGTTTAACAGAACACTGGTTTGAGCTCAGGAGAACATGTATTAGCTCACAAGCTGATGTACAATTCTTATAGGGTAACAGCGGACTTAGCCATGGTCACACTATCCATGAAGAAATCAAATCCACCAGGTAATCACTATTATGCACATTTTTTGCATTTGTCATAGTGGTCAAAATGGTTTCATGTTTTGAAGGATTTGGAAGTTGCTAATTATTATTATTATTATTATTATTATCATTATTATAATTATTTATGTATTATCAGTCGGCAGGTTAAGACAATATGCATTACTGCTGGCATGTTTTCTTTGTACATCATCCTATCTGGTAAGTTCTTAAGAAAACTTATATATACTTAAATGCAAATTTTAAAATAATCATTAAATAAATAAGAATTGTATTTCTCCCTGTCAAAACAACAGGGCTGTGTGGCATTTAGTTAGATTGAAATGAGAATGTATTGAAAATCCCAGTTCAATACATAAATCTGAAATGTATGTATCTGAATTTAGCAAAGAAAATTAAGAATTTGATTTTAAGGCTAAACTGCTGTACGTGTAGTTTTAGATAATAAAATAAGGTTTTAGGTTCAGGAATCAGTGTTTTTTTTTTTTTTAATTTATGTGTAATATTTTATGAAGTTGCCTCAATGCATTGTGGTGGACTTGTTTTGACAATATTGAACTTAGTTCAATTAATTAGAAATCAGATCAGCTGCGGTAAAACAAACAAGCTCATATCAAGGATTAATAGGTTAAATATGGTTGTCGGATTTCTTTGAATGGCAGTTGAGTAAATTCTCCTTCCTATCATTCAATTTCAAATTCTTATTTAATACCGCAATATATAATTTAAACGTAATTTATACAAATAAATGTAATTTATACATAGGCTACTTATCTTTATTCTCATAATCGAAAAACCCACGCACAATGTCTGTAATGAGCTGCTTGTCATATGCAGACGGGTTTAATGACAACGCCTCATAGTTTGCATCAAAGTAAAATAAAAGGATAGGCTATTCAACATTCTCCGCATTTATGAAAACTCGTGACAGCTGTGACAAGCGCTGACCTCAGTCCTGCCCCATGATATGATGATAGGTTTGTCACTGGATAATAGTTATAACTGCTTTGTTTTTATGAATAGCCGCTTACTGCAGCTCAAATAACAGAGAAAGGGTGTAGAATCGCCTGTGGCTTGAACTAAAGCTTTGCACAGAATCCATTTTCCAACGTGCGGTCGCTTCCGCTAAACATAAGTTATGAAGCCTATTAGACTGTAAGTGCAAAAAACAGCGCATTGCGTTTACGGTGTTTTTAAGCATACACCTGTTGGTTATTTTCAGTGTTATAGCCTTGGCGATGTTTTGATTCCAGTACGGGACAAATCTTTCATATTCTATCTCAATTAGCCTGTTGCGACAAAGTTAAGAGACTTGTTATAAAATCACGTCTAGGATATCCATATGGAATTTT
Organism: Onychostoma macrolepis; assembly: GCF_012432095.1. NCBI lineage: Eukaryota > Metazoa > Chordata > Actinopteri > Cypriniformes > Cyprinidae > Onychostoma > Onychostoma macrolepis. The sequence goes on from NC_081178.1 coordinate 18,569,979, forward strand.
TACATGAGATATTTCTGTTTGTTGTGGATACTTCTCTTCTGTTCTTCCTTTCTAAAACTCATATATATATATATATATATATATATATATATATATATATATATATATATTTCAAATAATTCAGATTTCTATTTTGTTTTAGAATTTCTGTTTTGTCTATTTCAGTCTTTCTCTTCATCATAATGTTCTGATAAGTAGCCTACACCTCCACATTTCATTAAGCAGCACAGCCATTTTCAACTATAATTAGAACGGTTTCTTGAGCACCATATGAGCATATTAATAATTTCTGAAGGATGTGACACTGAAGATTGGAGTAATTGAGCTTTGCATATAGGGGGAAAACCCCTGTTGCCAACTTTGTCGTTTAACTTGTTTTCACACTGCGCACACACCCGTCTCTGCTCTCTTCAGTGAGCCGCTGAGAGGAGGAGCGCGCCAGCGCATTGCGTAGATATTCTGTTGCTTAGTTATGATAACCACTTTTTTACCTGTAAATATGACCAAAGTCAGAGCACAGCCAATACTGTCTAAATCTTCGTTCTACCCCTAATACATGAGAGCAAACCTAAAATACCTTTGGCATTCTCATTACACCACCATTAGAAAACTTAAATGTAAACTTGGATATTTTAAACCAGTTTTTTTAACGTCAGTTTTTACCTCCCTGGAAACTAATGCTGCGTTCATGTCCTCCTGGGACGTTTGTACTTACGAGTTGACAAGAATCGTATCTATGTAAATGTATTTATCCCGAAATACAGTGAACTGGGCGAACAGTGAACTTTTTTCACTTATAGGGCTGCATGATTTGGCCAAAACTTTTGTGCTTAATATACAAGTATGATATAAATATTACTATTGAAATAACACAATTTCACTAGTAATCAAAATAATATACATACACACACTGTATTATCATAGTTTTAGTGACAAATGAAATATAGCCTATACGAATATGAAAAATGTCCAGAGTTTTCATGTTATTTTTACAATAAATTAAATTTGTACTAAGGGGGGCGTTTTGTTCCCCCAGTCTGACAAAATACTCTGAGGTGCGTTACGCGTTGTAGGGGAATCCTGGAGTGTGACGTATGACGGGAACCCTAGTATTACAGCACAGAGTCACTAAGTCATGATAAAAGAGAGTTCCCTTCAGATACTCATTCATATTAACCCCCTGCCCCCAATTCCTTATTTATATTTTTCTTCCTATATTTCGAGCATTGTGAACAGTGATCTTGCTCTGCCTGCTAAAGTATTTTCTCTTTGTGTCCGTGTTCTGCGCCTCTGTCCTGTGTTAACCGCCGTTTACAGACTTAAGCTGCGTCCCAAATGACACACTATACACTATGCACTTATACACTATGTACTTATGCACTCAACCATGTAGTGTATGAATTATATAAAGTTATTTTGTCATTAATAATCTGAGTCTGAAAACCCCTCCCCCTTCGCGACATAATTAAAGCTGCGACAGTTGAGTGCATGAAGTGTCCAACATTCCACACTTCATTTTTTCGGTTATTTAAGTGCACCATCCGGGTATTTAAAGTGCAGTTTTTCTTTTTGGAATTTTCAGTGTGAACGCACTACTCGCACTATTTATACTACAAAACGTCATAAATAGTGCATAAGTACGCGATTTGGGACGCAGCTTTAGAAATATTACCACACAAATTACATTTTGGGAAATTATTGTAATCCAGTTTGTGTGCAGTTCCGAAGAGCCGATCGTGTGTTTGCAGCAAAAACTATCTGGTTCTGATTTATGTCCGATCAAGCGGAGCATCTCTCTGATGACGCAGTAACGACCGCGGGGGGGAAAAAATCTTTGTCTGTCCATCCAGTGAAATCCATGAATATGTAACGGTATCCACGGTATAGCAAAATCCATATCATGGCACAACATAATACCGGTAGTCACGTTAATACCGGTATAGCGCCCACCCCTATGCTATGTAGAATAATCATAAGAGGTGCCATACAGCACTTTATTGCAGTGGTTCTTTGGCTTATCATAGGGCAACCTCTTTTGGTCCTATATGGCACACATTCTTAAAGATAAGAAGCATAATAGCACATTTGTCAAAATGTGTTACACAGAACCATTAGAGGTGCCATATATGACTACCATAGACAAGTCAATATGCTTCTAAATGACACTTTTACTTAAGATGAATGATAACTAATAATTTCTTACTAAATTTCAGCTTTAAAGATTCAAATTCCTGTACTAAATGCTTAATGAGAAACTAAATACCAGAGGCCAGAGGAGAACTTCCCCCCCCCGACTGAGCCTGGTTTCTCCCAAGGTTTTTTTTCCCATTCTGTCACAAAGGGAGTTCTACTTCCCTTCATTCCGGACCGCCAGAGCGGTATCCTAAATTGCCTAGTGGAGTCTTTCTCTAGTGCTCGTCTCTTTGCCGAGTGTAAATATCAAAGTCGTCACCCCCGTGACCATGACGCTCAAGCGGACAGCCTATAAAGGCACGTCATTCAGTAAATTTGGTTCGAGAGATACTGTACTAATTAAGTTTAAATTATTATTTTAATCATTATTACTTCTCCACGTTTCGGTTGCAATGGCAAGCTGCACGCTGTGTGATTCATCCATGGAATTAGAGGACGGTCATGATCGTTGTATATTTTGTTTGGGACCTGAGCACCTTAAACAGGCCCTTTCAGATCCTTGTCCTAGCTGTAGTTTTTTTCCATTAGCAATACTTGAAAGCTGCCTTGCACAGTGGAATGCTCAATCAGATTACTCATTGATCCCTGTAGACACAACCCCTTCAGAACGCGGCGTTAAGAGGGCAGCAGTAGCTGTTGTTCCACCTCCTAAGAAAAAAAAGGTGAAAACTTCCTCTGCGTTAGAGCGCAGGGTGGATCAGCTGACTGAAGGCATGGGCCAGATTCAAGCACTCTTGGCTTCTATGAAAAAGAATGAGGAGCAGCAGTTAGCAGAATCTAATACAGTTGATACTGGTAGGGAGAGAGATTTTGATGTGGTCTCGGTGTCAGCATCCGACTCATTTTTTGATGAACATCCTGCCAGGACAGAGACAGTTGTAAGTCCAGTATCAGTGTGTTCAGACAGTGCACTGAGTTCAGGTCATGATGGTGAACCACTATCAATAGCAAATTCTTTGCGTAATAAATTAAAGGTGGCTTTAGCAAAACTCAACCTTGATGCTCCACCTATTGCAACTAGTCAGGCTCCTAACCTGTTTTGCCGCGCTTCTGGTCAGGCTAATGAGTTGGTTGTGCCACAATGTGGTGACTTCATTAAAGAATTATCATTTGGTTTCAAGAGCGCATTGACCATGTGGCCTGACAAGGTAACTCGTATGCCATCTAGTATGGCAGATGCAGGGTCAGTGGGCTTGGATTCAATGCCACCAGTAGAAACTGTAGTGGCGTCACTTGCTGTGCAGGCTGATGAGGCGCTGCGTTCTGAGCCGCTGTCCACAACCAGAATATAAACGGACTGACACACTTGTGCGTAAAACATACAGTGCTGTGGCGAATGTTGGATGTATTTCAAATACACTGGCACAGTTGCTGATGGCACTCAATGCTTCACTACCTTCATTGGACAATTCAGGATGTACTGAGATACTACAAGCTTCGATCCAAGCAGTTGGAGCAGCTGCGTCAGAATGTGGCAGATCTCTGGGTCTGCTGACACAGTTAAGGAAACAGGTATGGCTGGCTCAGACTCCGTTGCCAGAATCTGGTAAGACCATCTTGCGCCAACTTCCCCTAGTTCCGGGGGAGGTGTTTGGTTCACAGGCTCAAGAAGTATTAGACAGATTTCTCCTTGCATCTGAAATGCGTTCGAAGCATTTAAGGCGACAAACTACCTTCAGGCGGCCTGCACAGTATGTTCAGTATTCTCACAGAGGTCATTATCCTCATCAACAACGTGGTGCTGGCTTCGTGCAGAACAGAATGCAGGAGGTGTTGGCACCACCACGTCAGCCCAGAGCAGTCTCACGATATAATGTTTCGTCCAGACGCAATTTTGCATCCAGAGCACAGCCAACTACCAGCTCTGGGGCTTTTCAGCGGCGTACCTGAGGGTACACAGTCGGCGGTGGGCTGTTTCCTTCCTCAACACTTGGAGTGTTGGAAGGCAATAACAGCAGATACATGGCTGTTAAACACACTATCAACGGGATACAAGTTGCAGTTTCACCGTCGACCACCTCCAAATACCGGGGTTCGCCCTACAATGATACGGAATCCAAAGCATCTGATCACATTGGCAGCAGAAATAGAGTCATTACTACAAAAACAGGCCATAGAAGTGATACATGGCCCAGACCAGTTAAACGGATTTTTCTCCAAGTACTTCCTGATTCCAAAAAAGGATGGGGGAATCAGACCTATTTTAGACTTAAGGGACCTCAATGTCTTTCTAAAGCGTCTACCTTTTCACATGCTACGAATAGCAGATGTTATACGTGCAGTGAACAGAAACGATTGGTTCATTACGATAGACCTAAGGGATGCCTACTACCACATTCCAATTGCGGCACATCACAGGAGGTTCCTTCGTTTTCATGTCAATGGAGTGACATACCAATTCAGAGTTCTTCCTTTCGGCTTAGCCCTGGCACCCAGAACTTTTACCAAATGTGCGAGTTGCACTAGAACCCTTACAGCGCCAAGGCATGCGTGTTCTTCCTTACCTCGACGATTGGCTACTGTGCGGCCAGTCTCAACACCAAGTGCAAGAGCAGACAAGGTCATTGATACTGCACATAGAGGCACTAGGTCTGAAAATAAACTACAAGAAGAGCTGTCTAATTCCTACTCTGACAGTTCAGTTCATTGGCATGAGGCTCGACTCGTGCACCATGCAAGCCACTTTGACAGAAGCCAGATCTCAGGCAATTGCAAAGACAGTTGCAAAATTTCAAATAGGCAGGCGCCTACCATATGCAGACTTTCTCCATCTAGCTGGAATGTTGGTGGCAGCAACACCAGTGGTGCGGCTGGGAATGCTGCAACTCAGACCTTTTCAATGCTGGCTGAATTGCAACGCCTATCAGCCATGACCCAAAAACATGTTTTGGTAACAGTGACTCTAGCATGTGTTCACGCTCTGAAACACTGGTCCCGCAAAGCTCATCTGCTCAGGGGTGTTCCCTTGGGAGTCCTTCCTGTAAGGAGAGAAGTTGTAACAACCGATGCATCTCTACAAGGCTGGGGAGCTGTGTGGAGACACCAGAAAGTGAGGGGTATGTAGCACAGCACGCTACAGCACATCAACATTCTCGAGATGAAGGCAGTATGGCTAGCGCTGCAACATTTTCAACATCAGTTAAAGGACAAACATGTTCTAATAAGGACAGACAATACCACTGTGGTGTTTTATATCAACCACCAAGGGGGGACAAGGTCTTGGAGCCTGTTAAAATTGGCACAAAGGCTTTGGAAATGGGGGGATGTCCATCTCCTCTCCCTGAGAGCCATGTATCTTCCTGGTCGTTACAATCAAATAGCAGATTCCCTATCTCGGGCCAATCCCACACCCTCGGACTGGCAGATTCACAAGGAAGTGATTCAGTCAATTTGGGTCACCTATGGCAGGGCAGAGGTGGACTTATTTGCGGACAGGCAGACAACTCACTGTCCGATGTGGTTTTCAGTCAAGGACGATCCAGAGGCTCTGGGCCAGGATGCATTGGCACACAGCTGGCCAAAATTCCGCTTGTATGCGTTTCCACCTCTACCATTACTATGGATGACTTTGCGATGGATCCAAGAGACTGTGAAACCTGTTCTGTTAGTAGCCCCATTCTGGCCGAACAGGCCATGGTTCCACCTGCTGCTGCTTCTACTGAGGGGCAAACCATGCCCCCTGCCAATAAGACCAGATTTGTTATCTCAGGCAAACGGGATGTGGTGGCATCAAAGGCCCCACACCCTGAAGTTATGGGTGTGGCCCCTAGGGGCAACCCAGTCATATTGGAATGCTCACAAGCAGTCGAGCACACACTACTGAATGCACGGGCACCTTCTACACATCGTGCGTATGCAGACAAATGGAGAGCTTTTTCTCAGTGGTGTGAAAAAGGAAATCGTCCTCAGGATTGCACTTTAAGTAACCTCTTGGACTTTCTGCAGACCCTCTTGGAGAATGGTTTGTCTTGCTCCACAATTAAAGTGTATGTGGCAGCATTGTCTGCATACAAAGGACCGGTGGAAGGTATGTCCTTGGGTAGGCATAATTTATTTAAAACATTTCTTAAAGGTGTTAGTCGACTGCGACCCAGTCGCAAAGTAATGATTCCACAATGGGATCTGAATTTGGTTTTGAGCAGCCTCTCCTGCGCACCATTTGAGCCATTAACGAATGCAGCTATTAAGTGGCTTTCCTCAAGTCAGCTTTTTGTTGGCCATAGCTACGGCACGACATATTAGTGAGTTGCATGCACTGTCAGTCAGCCCACAGTGTTTGCGATGGGGACCTGAGTGTAAACATGTTACGCTGTGGCCAAACCCAGCATTCCTTCCAAAGGTATTGTCACCACAATACATGAACAAGCCAATAATTATATCTGCTTTTACAGACGACCCCAGATCAGTCCTGTGTCCAGTCAGGGCTCTTCAGCAGTATGTGGAAGTGGCTGCAGCCTGGAGGGCCACTGATCAGTTGTTTGTGTGTTATGGTGATCACCGAAAGGGTACAGCTGTGTCTAAGGATAGACTATCTCACTGGGTGACAGAGGTAATTGGACATTCTTATTCTAATGCAGGTCATGAAGTTCCAGCCTCGGTGAGATGCCATTCGGTGCGTGCAGTTGCCACCTCCTGAGCAGCTCTACGTGGTGTGCAGCTATCTGACATCTGTGATGCAGCAACATGGAAGACCCCATCTACTTTTGCCAGATTTTACAGACTTAATGTGGCTGCAATGCCTCCAGTGTGTTCTGTGATGCTTACAAAGGATTCTTAATTTGAATAAAGATAAATTCAGCATTGACAAAGCGTCTGTTGTATATATTACGCTGAGACATTGGGGTATAAATTGCAGACAATTGTTATTGTTGCCATGTTGTTGCAAATTGTACTTGATAAGTGGGGAAACCCTCGTGACTGCTTTGGTATGCGGCCTCCACTAGGCAATTTAGGATACCGCTCTGGTGGTCCGGAATGAAGGGAAGTAGAACGGGAGGTTACGTAGGTAACAGTGGTTCTACGACCAAGTGGAGGACCGCCAGACTTCTGGTCACTCGGGTAGATGAGAATGGCCAGAGAACGGGCATGACGTAATGACGTGCCTTTATAGGCTGTCCGCTTGAGCGTCACGGTCACGGGGGTGACGACTTTGATATTTACACTCGGCAAAGAGACGAGCACCAGAGAAAGACTCCACTAGGCAATTTAGGATACCGCTCTGGCGGTCCTCCACTTGGTCGTAGAACCGCGGTTACCTACGTAACCGCCCGTTTTGGTTCTTGCTCAGTTGGGGACACTTAATTTCTAGCGATTATCGCCAATTTGATTGCACAGATACTATTTAAACTAAACTGAGCTAGACAATGGCATCTCTGAATTCAATAATGAAATGCCTTTAACTGAAAATTGAGTGTTTAATCTTATTATACATTACTGACACTCTATCCTCCAATTTGATACGGTTAAGTGCTTTGACACAATCTGTATTGTTAAAAGCGCTATATAAATAAAGGTGACTTGACTTAAATACATCCCACTTTCAAAACCTTTTAATTTATTTCTTTAAGCAGCAAATAAAATGAGTGCTGACATATTGGTGCTTATAAAGAATAGAATTTGAGTCTAAGTGAGAAAGAATCCGTTTATATACTATTTTTTCTAAAATTTTTGAAAAACAGGGCAAAATAGATATAGGTCTATAGTTGTTGAAACATTGCGGATCATCTGCTTTAAACAGAGGAACAATTTTAGCTATTTTTAAATCGTTTGGTACAATGCCTGTTTTCAAAGAAAGAGAAAAAATGTGAACAAATTGCTGCAATATTGAACATTTCAACTGTTTAACAATACATACAGAAATATTATCATGACCAGCTGAAGATAATTTTAATTTGTCAATAATTTCACTTATTTCCTGAATTTCAGGTGGCTTAAAAAAAAAGAGATAATAGGACAGTTTCCTGATATATAATCCAGGGGTACACCATTACCAGTAGGGATATTATTAGCTAATTTATGACCAACATTAACAAAAAAATTCATTAAATTTTTGAGCTATATCAAATGGATCATTAAAAGAATTTTCGCCTAAAGGTCTAAAGGTAATTCCGAGTTAGTCTTTTCTCTTTGCAGCAACTGATTTATTACTTTTCCATGTAGATTTAATATCATTTGAACATTTCTTAAATTTTTCACCAAAATATTGCTTTTTTGCTGATCTAATAGAATGGTTATATTTATTTCTGTAAGATTTATAAATACCATAGGTGAGGGGAGTGGGATTTAAAAGATATTTTCTATAAAGTTTGTTTTTTGTCTTCAACATTTTCCGTAAACTAACTGTAAACCAAGACTTAAAGTCCTGACTGAATTTTTTCACAGAACTACTGATTGGAAAACATTTATGAAAACTGGAACTAATAACAGTCATAAAATGTTGATATGCTGTCAGCATCATATTCCTTATACAGATCATCCCAAGAGGTACTAGAAATCAAATCTTTAAATTTAAAAAATACTAAAATACTAAAGATTAAATTAGTATAGCCAGCAACAACAACTGTATTACAGTGGGGCAAAAAAGTATTTAGTCAGTCACCAATTGTGCAAGTTCTCCCACTTAAAAAGATGAGAGAGGCCTGTAATTTTCATCATAGGTATACCTCAACTATGAGAGACAAAATGAGAAAATTATGGTGGAAAATAAGTATTTGGTCAATAACAAAATTTAATCTCAATACTTTGTTATATACCCTTTGTTGGCAATGACAGAGGTCAAACGTTTTCTGTAAGTCTTCACAAGGTTTTCACACACTGTTGCTGGTATTTTGGCCCATTCCTCCATGCAGATCTCCTCTAGAGCAGTAATGTTTTGGGGCTGTCGCTGGGCAACACGGACTTTCAACTCCCTCCAAAGATTTTCGATGGGGTTGAGATCTGGAGACTGGCTAGGCCACTCCAGGACCTTGAAATGCTTCTTACGAAGCCACTCCTTCGTTGCCCGGGCGGTGTGTTTGGGATCATGATCATGCTGAAAGTCCCAGCCACGTTTCATCTTCAATGCCCTTGCTGATGGAAGGAGATTTTCACTCAAAATCTCACGATACATGGCCCCATTCATTCTTTCGTTTACATGGATCAGTTGTCCTGGTCCCTTTGCAGAAAAACAGCCCCAAAGCATGATGTTTCCACCCCCATGCTTCACAGTAGGTATGGTGTTCTTTGGATGCAACTCAGCATTCTTTCTCCTCCAAACACGACAAGTTAAGTTTTTACCAAAAAGTTCTATTTTGGTTTCATCTGACCATATGACATTCTCCCAATCCTCTTCTGGATCATCCAAATGCTCTCTAGCAAACTTCAGATGGGCCCGAACATGTACTGGCTTAAGCAGGGGGACACGTCTGGCACTGCAGGATTTGAGTCCCTGGCGGCGCAGTGTGTTACTGATGGTAGCCTTTGTTACTTTGGTCCCAGCTCTCTGCAGGTCATTCACTAGGTCCCCCCGTGTGGTTGTGGGATTTTTGCTCACAGTTCTTGTGATCATTTTGACCCCACGGGGTGAGATCTTGCGTGGAGCCCCAGATCGAGGGAGATTATCAGTGGTCTTGTATGTCTTCCAATTTCTAATAATTGCTCCCACAGTTGATTTCTTCACACAAAGCTTCTTACCTATTGCAGATTCAGTCTTTCCAGCCTGGTGCAGGTCTACAATTTTGTTTCTGGTGTCCTTTGACAGCTCTTTGGTCTTGGCCATGGTGGAGTTTGGAGTTGGACTGTTTGAGGTTGTGGACAGGTGTCTTTTATACTGATAACGAGTTCAAACAGATGCCATTAATACAGGTAACGAGTGGAGGACAGAGGAGCCTCTTAAAGAAGAAGTTACAGGTCTGGGAGAGCCAGAAATCTTGCTTGTTTGTAGGTGATTTGTCACTATTATGACAAGGTAATGTTTAATTTATTATATTAGCCTATATATATATATATATATATTTATTACATTTATATTATCATCTCACACATGGATCGGCATTTTCTATAATGTATTTCTATAATAAAATACATATCTGATATGATTTAATATATAATTAGCATCAAACAAACAATATAATTCTTATTCTCAAGGATTAAAGATTAAACGGGAAAAAAAATAAACCAATGCAATTGCAAAACCAATCAATTAGGTGGTGATATGCACTAAGCATAAGCAGTATGGCGCGCTTATTCTTAGCGTCCGTTTCCATAGTGACTCGTCGTTTCGTCGCTCTGTTGAGAATGTCTTGAGTCTTAACCAGGAACATACTCTGAGTTGAATGAACTTACTCCCGGACGCGTTTTTGGAACCACATACCTCGAGTAAGCAAGGTTTGGGGTTAATCAACCCAAAGTTCAGGGTTTATCTGACGGTAAGTTAACCGTGCTTTCTGGAATACACCCCTGGAGAGTTCACTTCCAACCCTGATCAAACAATACTGAACCAACTAATTAGGATCTAAAGGAGCACTTGATAACTACAGACAGGTGTGTTTGATCAGGGTTGGAACTGAACTCTGCAGGAAGGTAGATCTCCAGGACCAGGGTTGGGCACCCCTGTTGTAGATTAATAGTGCGGGCCCTGTGTGGGCCTAGTGAGGGCTTCCTGGGGGCTAAATGAGGGCTGCCTGTGCAGCCTGCCAACGTTTTGCCAATGAGCAAATTCTCAGGGGCCCTGTGCTGTCACTGTCACTGAATGGTTCAGAGAGAAGCTTGTTCAATCTGTATGTCAAGTTGAAGCAATCCCTGGGGAATGGAGACACTTGAAAAGGTGAGCATCTAATGATCTTCAATGGCAAGTCTTACCGGGACCTGGACCAGACACTGCTGCTGAAGCAACCCTACAGAGATGCAAAGCCTTCTTCATCTTGTTCAGATTTATCTTGTTCTGCCAACGGCGAAGGAGCCTTCAGTGCCCAAAAGAGAATAAAATCACAGGTTTGCAGAAGTGTCACATCCTCATGACTTTCAGACTCGATCCTCATTTCAACAGAAAGCGTAGAGCTTCAGCAGTATGATTCATTATCAGCTGTGGAGAGGTGGCTGAAGTCAAGTGGCAAGATAAATTCATTTGCTAAGAAATGGTAGATTAAATGCATATGCAGTATATAAAGTATGTTCTGTTTATTTATAATAATATATATATACACATTTATTTATATATAATCACAAACAAATGGCGAAAGATTCTGGTACTATGCTTGTTTAACTATCAATACAGAAATCAGGAATAAAAAAAAATAGAATGTTTGCTTAACATAATCATTCATCTGATGTTCGTCTTCACCTATACTTATATATAGGTACATGTATCTCTTATTTACATTATTCATTCCCTTTATTATTATTAGTGTGTGTGTGTGAGTGAGAGAGCATACTTGGCTATAAAATTTGCATATACTGCACAACACATTTTTTTCCTGACAGTAAAGCTTGATAGGATCAAAGAAATGCAAACATGGCATGATAATGCAGTGTACTTTTGTAAGTCTGCCAGTTTAAGGTGTGACAAATGAGCGGTTTGAAGCATGACATTTTTGTTACGGACTCTTGGCAATGCTCTGGAGACACCCAGCTTCATGTGACTTAAGGACAGGTGTGCCACTTCTTTTTCAAGCAGTTGAACTTAATTTTTTCACCTATTGACTAAAAGTAGGGAAAAAATCCCATAGGCTGATGAAATACCACCGATTTAAGGAGGGATATATAAAAATCTACACGCCCCTGTTAAAATTGCTGTGTTTTGAAATGTATAAAATGAATGCAAGATAAATCATGTCAGATGTTTTACACATTTAATGTGATACTGAAACCAACCATAACAGACACTTTTTCTTATCAAATTAATAATAATAAATAAATAAAATAAGTAAATAAGAGCAGCGCTTTGAATAGGCAGGAACACGCACGTAGCACAGGGGTGAGACAAACAATACCAGACACTGAAGACAAGGAAACACAGGGCTTAAAAACACTAGGTAACTAATAAACACAGGTGGAACAGGATGAACATCACAAACTAATCAGGGAAGAAAATGGGAACAGGGAACAGGAAGGGCTAAATATGGGCATATGAGGGAGGGAAACACAAGACATGGGGACACAAGTGTGATAGGTTGGTTCTCACCTGCAATCTGGTAAATATTTTCCATATTTCCTGGGTGAGCTAATAGGTTCCTTTAATATTATCTATAAATTCAAATAGCCCTTCTTTGGTGCCCTCTTGCACTGAATTTTTATCAGTGCTACTTGTGGTATATTTTCCTTGTAACAAAAGAGGGGGAAGAATTGTGAAAGTGCCACAGTGCCACCATGTCTGCCCTCTCAGAGAAACTCTTGAGTTCTAAAAACTTGTGTTCTTATTTTGTATTTTTTTTGTATTTTTGATAAACAGGGAAATATGAACTGCTGAATTATGTATATCCAGTAGCAAGAATATCTTAATTATCTACAAGACAGTTAGCATCTGTCAATCACAATCAAAGGGAAACTGGATAAACAAAAGAGTATTACTAAGGACATCTCTGTTGTGCCACCTAAATGCCACGTCATCTCTTTTCAGAGCAGTGTGGCCAGTTTAACAGAACACTGGTTTGAGCTCAGGAGAACATGTATTAGCTCACAAGCTGATGTACAATTCTTATAGGGTAACAGCGGACTTAGCCATGGTCACACTATCCATGAAGAAATCAAATCCACCAGGTAATCACTATTATGCACATTTTTTGCATTTGTCATAGTGGTCAAAATGGTTTCATGTTTTGAAGGATTTGGAAGTTGCTAATTATTATTATTATTATTATTATCATTATTATAATTATTTATGTATTATCAGTCGGCAGGTTAAGACGATATGCATTACTGCTGGCATGTTTTCTTTGTACATCATCCTATCTGGTAAGTTCTTAAGAAAACTTATACATACTTAAATGCAAATTTTAAAATAATCACTTAATAAATAAGAATTGTATTTCTCCCTGTCAAAACAACAGGGCTGTGTGGCATTTAGTTAGATTGAAATGAGAATGTATTGAAAATCCCAGTTCAATACATATATCTGAAATGTATGTATCTGAATTTAGCAAAGAAAATTAAGAATTTGATTTTAAGGCTAAACTGCTGTACGTGTAGTTTTAGATAATAAAATAAGGTTTTAGCAGGAATCAGTGTTTTTTTTTTTTTTTAATTTATGTGTAATATTTTATGAAGTTGCCTCAATGCATTGTGGTGGACTTGTTTTGACAATATTGAACTTAGTTCAATTAATTAGAAATCAGATCAGCTGCGGTAAAACAAACAAGCTCATATCAAGGATTAATAGGTTAAATATGGTTGTCGGATTTCTTTGAATGGCAGTTGAGTAAATTCTCCTTCCTATCATTCAATTTCAAATTCTTATTTAATACCGCAATATATAATTTAAACGTAATTTATACAAATAAATGTAATTTATACATAGGCTACTTATCTTTATTCTCATAATCGAAAAACCCACGCACAATGTCTGTAATGAGCTGCTGGTCATATGCAGACGGGTTTAATGACAACGCCTCATAGTTTGCATCAAAGTAAAATAAAAGGATAGGCTATTCAACATTCTCCGCATTTATGAAAACTCGTGACAGCTGTGACAAGCGCTGACCTCAGTCCTGCCCCATGATATGATGATAGGTTTGTCACTGGATAATAGTTATAACTGCTTTGTTTTTATGACTAACAATAGCCGCTTACTGCAGCTCAAATAACAGAGAAAGGGTGTAGAATCGCCTGTGGCTTGAACTAAAGCTTTGCACAGAATCCATTTTCCAACGTGCGGTCGCTTCCGCTAAACATAAGTTATGAAGCCTATTAGACTGTAAGTGCAAAAAACAGTGCATTGCGTTTACAATGTTTTTAAGCATACACCTGATGGTTATTTTCAGTGTTATAGCCTTGGCGATGTTTTGATTCCAGTACGGGACAAATCTTTCATATTCTGTCTCTGTCTCCTGTTGCGACTTGTTATAAAATCATGTCTAGGATAAGTGTGCTTTTGATCTAATGGCATTGACCGTACAAGAGATTTCTGCACAGCTGGTGAATATTCGAAAAGAAATGGAAGAGGTTAAAATTCAGCTATCTGTGGAATATCCTGACAAGGAACAACTTGACTCAGTGCTATTGGAATGTAATCAACGAATCACGGAACTAAAAAAGGAGATTGTTGCATCCAAGAAAAGCAAGTTTAATCGAGATGCTGCTGACTATGCCAACGATCGGGTTTACCAGTGGAGATCACAGTGGAGGCGTCATTCATTGCCACAATTCACTTCTCGTGGGGCTCGTAATTCTTTACAGCATGATGACAACAGGTATTCATCTGCTCAGTCGTCGTCTTCACTTGATCGGGATTCAGATTCCAGTTATCCGTCTCAGTCCCAACGTTTTTTAGAAGGCGGACGACAATTCAACATCTCTCGTCAAAGAAAAAATGCAGGAGGAGCAAAAAGAGGTCCTGTAAGATCTCAATATGTGACACGGAGAACGATACAGAAGTGATTAATGCCATCAATTTATCGAGCAAAGTGATCTCCAATGACTGTTTAACTGTCCTTAATAAAGGACTCTCGTTTTCACCAACTGCACACTGCAATGAATTTGACACTTATATTGATTTGCAAAAATTTTTTCGCAACTTGAGACTCAAAGAATTTTTTAATGTGAGACAGACACAGCAGATTCATTCATCGGATTCTGGTGTTTTCACGTCTGATATAACCTCTGAGTCACGGGATAGTTACGGTGGTACATCTGTAGAGGACTATAATTCTAGTGAATTACATCGGACTGGTTTTAGAGGTAAATCCACTTTTATTCCTTTCAAGAATAGAAATGCCTCTTTGGACACTTATTGTAGGCTTGTAGAAAGTGATGTTGTATCTATATTCAAATCTAAAAAACAATATAAACTTGCACATAATTTGACGAAGGCACAACTGTCGGAACTGGAATCACTTAAAAAAGATTCGTCTATAGTGATTCAAAGTGCTGATAAGGGTGGAGCAGTGGTGATTTTAGATCGAAAAGATTATGAATTTGAAATACAGAGACAACTTTCTAATTCGGCTTTCTATAAAAAATTGAGTACGAATCCTTTGGCGCATTTTAAGACATCTGTATACAATACTTTACAACGTTTTGTAGATTCCCATCAGCTGACCAAAGATGAATACGAATATATGCGTGTTGAACATCCGATTACTCGGTATTATACACGTTACCTAAAATTCACAAACCGTATAGGAAATCCCTTCTGGTAGACCCATAGTTGCAGCAATTGGGTCATTGACAGAGAGAATTTCTGCTTTTGTTGATTTCCATTTACAACCTTTGGTCATGTCTTTACCTTCTTATATTAAGGACACGATGGATTTTATTGAACTTATGAATAATGTGAAATTACCTGATTATCCTGTTTTTCTAGTCACCATGGATGTTGAATCGCTTTACACCAATGTTCCATTTCAGGGTGGGTTAGAGGCTATGGAATTTTTCTTGATCAACGTCCGGGTCAGGTACCAAGTACTACATGTTTGAGTGATTTGGCAAAATTGGTGCTTTCACATAATTATTTTCTGTTTGGGTCAGATTATTATTTGCAGATTTCAGGGGTTAGCATGGGTTCCAAGATGGCCCCAAGCTTTGCATCCCTTTTTTGTGGGATGTTTGAACATCAGTTTGTGTTAAACCCTGTGGTAAATTATTTTTTGAGACACATTGTTCTATGGAAACGTTATATCGATGATGTTTTTTTAATATGGAGTGGTGCTGAATCTGAGTTACTGGAGTTTCATAGTTTGGTAAATAATAAATGTAGTGCGTTGAAATTTACTATTGAATTTCATCAAGAGAAAATGAATTTTTGGATGTGCTTGTTCTTCG
Organism: Onychostoma macrolepis; assembly: GCF_012432095.1. Lineage (NCBI taxonomy): Eukaryota > Metazoa > Chordata > Actinopteri > Cypriniformes > Cyprinidae > Onychostoma > Onychostoma macrolepis. The sequence continues at coordinate 18,586,125 of NC_081178.1, forward strand.
CACTGCATCTGGCATTGAAACTACTTTGTATCGTAAACCAACTGACCGTAACACCATCTTGCACGGACAATCTTATCATCCTGTGTCATTAAAGCGTTCGTTACCAATTTCACAATTTAGTCGTATTCGCCGTATTTGTAGTAAAGATGCAGATTTTCAACAGCAATCACAAATTCTATCGGAGAGATTCAGAAAACGATCATATCGAGAAGAGTGGATCCAGTCTGCAGTGAGTCGTTTTAAAGATGTATCGCAACAGGAGAGTCTTGTCAAAAAAACACAAAAAATTAAACGTCGGGTTAACTGTTATATTCAATATTCGCCTGTTTCGAAGGACATTCATCATGTTTTATTGAAACATTGGCACATTGTTGAGAGTGATCCCGGTCTTAAGAAGTGTTTTGATGAACCACCATGTCTAGTGTACAAGAAAACACCCAGTCTTCGTAATATTTTGGTCAAATCTGATTTGAAACCTGCTCCTCATTTTTTGAATAAAATACCGTATGGGAATTATAGATGTGGTAACTGTCAACAGTGTAATTTCACGTATAAGACATTGACTTTTACACATCCTCATACGACGAAAATATTTAAGATTCGGGGTACGATTTCGTGCAAGACGGCTAATGTTATTTATTTGTTGCGTTGGTAAGACTAGCAGACCTTTGAAAAATCGTATTTCTGAACATCGGTGTGCAATCAGACATCGCGATCCGAAAAGTCCAGTAGCTCAGCACTTTGTAAACTCGAGACATTCCGTTTCCACTCTTCAGTATATAGGAATAGAAGTAGTTAAGTGTCCACGGCGCGGTGGTGACATCAATAAATTACTTTTACAACGTGAAGCCTTTTGGATTTTTACATTAGATACTTTGTCCCCGAGAGGTCTTAATGAGGATTTTGATATTCGTCCATTTCTTTAAATATGGAATGCTTATCCAATTATGTGTTTTTTTTGTTTTTTTTTATATAGCTCCAATAAAGGTTTTGATGGTATTGGTTGAATTTATGTATGTAGGCAGGTATTAATTAATCTTGTTGTATTGTGTATTGAGAATTGTATTTTGTCATTTCTTTGTTGTTGTTGTTTTTTCTTTTTTGACTGCGGTTACTTTGGTTTATTTATTATTATTTGTTGTTGTTATTATTATTATTATTATTATTTTGGGTATATTGTGTTAGGTCATGTGACCTTTTGCTCACATGTATAAATAGACGCATATCAGTGTTGTTCATTTGTCTGATGAAGAGCCTGTGTGCTCGAAACGTTACACCTTATGTGAATTTTTTTATAAATAAATTTTTCTTTGATACTTTTGGAGCTTAGGTGTTGCCGACTTTGCATTTTCAATAGGATATCCATATGTAAATTTTTACATGAGAGATTTATTTTTATTTTGGATACTTCTCTTCTGCTCTTCCTTTCTAAAACTCTTCAACACATTTTTATACTGTGATTTTTAGCTCTACATTTTAGGAGAGATGTAGCCTATTCATTTAGGGTCTCTCCTCAACCACCACCTCCACTTGGATGATGCGACGGCAGCCACAGGACAACGGCGCCAGTGCGCTCACCACACACCATCTACAGGTGGAGAGGAGAGTGTCATAGAGGCAATCAAGTGGATGGGGATTATTGGGAAGCCATGATAGGCAAGGGCCAGTGGAGGGAATTTGGCCAGGACACCGGGGTTACACCCCTACTCTTTACGATGAGTGTCATGGGATTTTTAATGACCACAGAGAGTCAGGACCTCGGTTTAACGTCTCATCCGAAAGACGGTGCTTTTTTACAGTATAGTGTCCCCGTCACTATACTGGGGCGTTAGGAACCACACAGACCACAGGATCAGCACCCCCTGCTGGTCTCACTAACGCCTCTTCCAACAGCAACCTAGTTTTCCCAGGAGGTCTCCCATCCAGGTACTGACCAGGCTCAACCCTGCTTAGCTTCTATGGGCAACCGGTCTTGGGCTGCAGGGTGATATCTGTGGCCAGATTTCTATTTTGTTTTTCAAATTTCTGTTTTGTGTATTTCAGTCTTTCTCTTCATCACAATGTTCTGATAAGTAGCTACACCTCCACATTTCATTAAGCAGCACAGTCATTTTTAACTATAATTAGAACGGTTTCTTGAGCACCACATGAGCATATTAATAATTTCTGAAGGATGTGACACGGAAGATTGGAGTAATGGAGCTTTGCATATAGGGGGGAAAACCCTGTTGCCAACTTTGTCGTTTATTTCGCGACTTTTCAGACCCCTCTAGAGACTTCTTTTCTCCCAAAAAACAGCGTCTAGGCCCTAGGGACAAATCTAGCGACTTTCTTGGACAAACATTGTCTAATTTCCGAGACTCGCCGGCAGGGGCGGCGTATGGCAGAGTATGGCAGTTGCCATACCCTAGCCCAGTCAGGTGCTGTGAAAAATTATCCAAACTTGAGTCGCTTATAATTCGTTTTTATTATTTTAAATCAGAGAGTTTTAAAAATAGTAAACCAATGATAAGCACTAAAATAACTTGTCAGTAACACTTCGTAACGCCATTGGATCATCAAGCTCTCAGCCAGACCTCGTAACTTCACCCCGCCTCCGTTCAGATTGACGCGCCGCGCACAGCCCGGAGGAGACAGATCTCTGCTTTTTCGCAATGCAAGGCTAAATAAATAATTGATGTTTGAATAGTACAGCGTTTTCTTTACTCAAACACTATGTCTGTAAAGGATAATGTTTTTGTGTGTTTGAAGAGTGGAGAAGAATTAGTTATTTGCCGTCTATATACTTGTGTAGGCTACGTTTTAAATATCCTGTGCATAAACGCTTAATTTGAGATTTTGGCCAAGTGTATTAAACAACAAGAAAAAACTAAGCGCCCATATAGCTACAATCAAAGTTATATAACCTGTAAAAGTTGATGAAAGCATATAATGCAATGCACTTGCTGCTTCAGATAACAGTTACAGCTGTTCTAATGACAGACAAAACACTCCATCTCCATCATTCTCTGGTCAAAAACATTATTAACTCCATTTGAGCTTGATTTTCATATAATGTTATGTGCAAGTGTCTGATACAATACCAACGCTAACGACGCAGTGTTGTTTAATTATTGCATTTTTTGCACTTTTTTTTCTTGTAGGGCTGCACGATTTGGTCAAAACGTTTGTGCTTAATATATAAGTATGATATAAATATTACTATTGAAATAGCACAATTTCACTATATAGTAATCAAAATAATATACATATTCATTATACACACTGTATTATCATAGTGTTAGTGACATAAATGAAAGATATATGAATATGAAAAATGTCCAGAGTCCACATGTTATTTTTAACAATAAATTAAATTTGTACTTAGGGGGGCGTTTTGTTCCCCCAGTCTGACAAAATACTCTGAGGGCGTTACACGTTGTTGGGGAATCCTGGAGTGTGACGTACGAGGGGAACCCCAGTATTACAGCACAGCGTCACACAAGCCATGACACAAAGTTACAGAAACTAAGCAACCGAAAGCAATGTATGTCTTCCTCAGATATAATGTTAATTCTGTACTTCAGCGCTGGGTAAAAGAGCATTATAATCTCCTTTTAATAAAACGTAAATTCGTCCACCGCGATTTTTTGGCCAAGTCATGTCAAGTGTGTTCATAGGTTTCCATGGGCCAATGCGAATAAATCTAGATTTAAATTCGAAAAGACACAATATTGTCAGACCTGATGTTTTTTTTTTTATTATCCAAAACAACTATATGCAATGATACATATCTACACTATCATTCAAAAGTTATTGAACAGTAAGATTTTGAATGTTTTTTTTAAAGAATTCTCTTCTGCTCACCAAGCCTGCATTTATTTTATCCAAAATACAGCAAAAGCAGTAATATTGTGAAATATTTTTACTATTTAAAATAACTGCTTTCTATTTGAATATATTTTAAAATGTAATTCATTCCTGTGATCAAAGATGTATTTTCAGCATCATTACTCCAGTCTTCAGTGTCACATGATCCTTCAGAAATCATTCTAATATGCTGATTTGCTGCTCAAGAAATATTTATTATTATTAATGCATTCTTTGATGAATAGAAAGATCCAAAGGTCAGCATTTATCTGAAATAAAAAAGCTTTTGTAACATTATACAATACACCATTCAAAAGATTGGAGTCAGTATAATTTTTGTTTTGTTTTTTGGGAAAGACATTATGGAAATTAATACTTTTATTTAGCAAGGATGCTTTATATTGATAAAAAAATTATGATAAAGACATTTATAATGTTACAAAAGATTTCTATTTCAGATAAATGCTGTTCTTTTGAACTTTCTATTCATCAAAGAAACCTGAAAAAAAAAGTTATACTGTTTATATTATAGCTGTTTTCAACATAATAGTAATAATAAATGTATTTTGAGCAGCAAATCAGAATATTTGAATGATTTCTGAACGGTCATGTGACTGGAGTAATGATGCTGAAAATTCAGCTTTGATAACAGGAATAAATTACATTTGAAAATATATTCAAATAGAAAACAGTTAATTTAAATAGTAAAAATATTTCACAGTATTACTGTTTTTGCTGTATTTTGGATCAAATAAATGCAGACTTGGTTAGCAGAAGAGACTTCTTTCAAAAAAAAAAATATAATAAAATAAAATCTTACTGTTGTCATGTTTCATGTCTTCCTTTATCCGATCCATCCATCGCTTCTTTGGTCTTCCTCGGGGGCGCTTTCCTTCCATGTTGAGACACAGGGCCCTCTTCGCTATAGACTCTTCCTCACTCCTGACTACGTGGCCATACCATCGAAGTCGCGCTTCCCTCATCTTCTCCATAATCGGTGCTACTCTCATGGTGTTTCTGATGTCTTCATTCATTACTCGGTCCCATCTGGTCAGCCCTAACGTCCACCTAAGCATCCGCATCTCCATTACATAGAGGGCCTGTTCATGCCTGTTGGTCGCAGGCCAACACTCCGCTCCATATAGGGCGACTGGACGGACGACTGTCTTATAAATCTTTGCCTTAAGATGTTTGTGCATGCTTTTATCGCAGAGGACGCCGGTGACTTGGCGCCATTTCAACCAGGCAGCGTTGACTCGCGACCTGACATCTGGGAGGCTGTCGCCATCAGCCGAAAGGGTGGAGCCGAGGTATCTGAATTGGGTGACCTTCTTCAGATCTATACCGTCGATACTGATGGTATCACTAGTCTGGGGACTTTCCATGTACTCCATCTTGCCGATGTTAAGCCGTAGGCCATTCTGGTCCAGGCGGTCTTTCCACCGTTGTGTGTGGTCTTGGAGGTTTTGCCGCTCACTGTCAGCAAGGAGTATTTCGTCCGCATAAAGTAGTGTCCAGGGATGTGGTGCCTGCAGGTCTGCAGTCACCGCATCCATGCAGGTGATGAAGAGCAATGGTGAAAGGGCCGATCCTTGGTGTACTCCGACACTGATGGTGAACGGTGGTGATATCCCAATAGAGACAGCGGACAACACTCGTAACGTTTTGATAGAGTATTTGGACCCAGTTAATATAGGCCTCGGGGACAGAGTGGAATCGGAGGAGGCCCAGATGAGTTTGTGGGGTACACGATCGAAGGCCTTCTCTAAGTCCAGGAAGACCAAGTGGATGGACTTATTCTTTTCCCGGTGCTTTTCCATCAACAGGCGAGCAGCGTGGATAGCGTCCGTGGTTCCGTGTCCTTTGACAAAGCCACACTGATTGGGGCTGATGTTGATAATGCCACGTGGCGGCTGTCCAGGGCGCGTTCAAAGATCTTCATGGTGTGACTCAGGAGTCGGATTGGGCGATAGTTTTTACATTCAGAGACATCTCCCTTGCCTTTCCAAATCGGTACCGTGATGCTGGTCGTCCAGGCCTGCGGTGCCCTGATCTCGCGATGGTCTTATTGAACAGGGCAGCAAGGATCACTGCTCGCGATGCCCCATCAACTTCCAGACATCGACTGGGATGTCATCTGGCCCAGTAGCTTTGCTATTCTTCATTCTCTTCACAGCCTTTGTGACTTCGGCGGTGGTGACTGGAGGTACGGGTCCGTGGATGGGGTCGGTATATATATATACAGGGTTTAAATTGGGCCGGGGCCGTCCGGGGCTAAGCCCCGGCACATAGACTCCAGGGCTCACAATAAGAATGACGCTGAGTCAAATTAAAATAAAGATGTGTTCTCACGTCTGGAGTGTTTATTGAACCAATCAGATAAGAGTAAATCGAGAGTCAGCAAGAGCCTCATTTGATTGGCTGAAAGAAGAAGGTCCCGCCTTCCACATGCGCTTGCAAATCTGAAATCAGTGAGAGAATCGTGCCAAAACTGCAAGCGCAAAGACGCAGACTTACATAGCGGGTTATTTGGGGAACATGTTGCTCTATGCACACAAGAAGTCATTTAGACAGTTGCAACAATTTTTTTTTCTACACACACATATTGGTTTTAAGCAGTCAATCCATTTTGCAGTTCTTGATACGGTTGTTTTCACTTGCAAAACACTGGGCACATGCTTGCAATACTTTTGGCTGTATTTGGGCGAAACAACAGCGCCAAAAGTGTAAGCGCGGAAAAATGAAAGTCAGAAGAATACAGATCATATTTATTTTGCCTTAGCATGAAGTTGCAGTTTCACAAAACATGATATACACTTACAAAAAACAGTAAAAGGCTGCAAATCTTTTTTTCTTACGCTTGAAATGCAATTTGCACTTTTACAACTTTTCTTGCGAATGCAAACTTAATTTATGCTTGCTATCTTATGTACACTTTCACAAATCTTACCCTGCGCATGCAAATCTTTTTGACGTCATTTTACCTTCATACAGAACCGATCACCGGTGATCACCGCAAGATGCATGCCGGTTAGAAAAGTGTCCGAGTTACGTCCGCCTTGCTCTGATGTCATGCTGACGTGTGCCAAAAAACTCTCGCAACAGCAAGGCGGCTGTGTCAGATTGAGCAGTCGTGCGCAGTTGCTCTCCACCGACTGCGCTGATCAAAAGCATGATGGGAAACGACTGACTGACGACACAGCTTAATGCTCATTGGTTCAGACAACCGTGATGCTGCATTCTCTTCTAAAATATTTTATTTTTTAAATCTGATTTCATGCGATTATGTATCTAAATTATGCATGAATATTTCCAAACACCATGACAGAGCGATCTCTGGGTGAGATATGTGATTGTTGCCATATTTCAATAAAAATCTAAAATACACGTTTGTATTGAAGTAGAAATGGATGACAAATATGCATTTCGTATGGAATTAAATAGCATAGCACTTTAAGCGTCTTGTTCATCACATTTATATTCATATAAAAGCAACAGAACTGAAATGATATCATGTTTATCAGCAGCACAGCATGAGAATAACGCGATATCCGCCTTTGATCTCGTTGGTATCTGTTCCACTTCGAGAGGTCAGAACTGCAGCCGCCTGCTCTCGCCTACATTTCAGGTGAGGCGAGGCGCGGCGCATCTCAAACAAGCCTATAATTTCAGTTCTGTTGCTTTTATATGAATATATGATGAAGACACATAAAAGTGCTTGCTATTTAATTCCATACGAAAGGCGAATTTATCAACCATTTTAATTCAAACATGTATTTTAGATTTTATAGAAAATATGACAACAATCACATATCTCACACAGAGATCTCACTGTTATAGTGTTTGGGAATATTCATGCACAATTTAAATACATAATAGCATGAAATCAGATGAATTAAAAATAAAACATTTTAGAAGAGAACGCAGCATCACGGTTGTCTGAACCAATGGGCATTAAGCTGTGTTGTCAGCCAGTCGTTTCCCATCATGCTTTTGATCAGTGCAGTTGGTGGAGAGCTTCCGGTTCACGCGTTTTGCAAATGCCCCGTTAAATATGAAGCTGTTTTACTCAAGATGCCTTCTAGACACTAAAGATAATCATTACCAATGTCCATCACATATGTGGATTGATATATAAAATCAAAATTTCGACAGCAGCCGGCTGACTCAGCTCGCGCAGTTTCTCCAGAGCGACTGCGGGAGCGCTGATGACACACAACTGTTTCATGATTGGCCAAATTCACCACATGACAACAATGACGTATGTTTCTAACATCTTCAATTCCAGTACAGTTCACAAATCTTATTTTACTAGGAGAATATCACAATCGTGTGAAAAAATGGAAGCTAAACCAAACTTTGAACATTTTATAAAAATAGATTAAAACAAATGCTACTACATTAGATAAAATTAAGAACAAAAAAGCAAGAAAGACCTATGAAGCTTTTTGTTACTTTAAATTGTTGTAATTTTACCCCTGACATGAATTGTTTCACTTTACATATTCTCATGAATGTTTGTTTTTGTACTTGTTGTGAGTTGTATATGCTTGTACAAACCTTTGTATAATTTTTGTATAATAATAAAAAAAATACTGCCCACAAATCTGTTTTTAGAACAGTAAAAGCTTTTTTTACTGTATAGTCACAATGTTATAACGAGTCAAATTTAATAATAAAAAAACACCGATAAAGGCCTACTGGTATTTAAATAGTACAGGTTTGTTGAACTTTATTCTTGAACAGATGGCCCTGTATTAAGCAGTATATAAAAAGTGTTTCTGTTGCTCATGAAAACATTTCTAAAACATCAGTGCATTTGACAAATATAGCATGGTATTCACTTCATCTGTGAGAAGAGTATGCAAACACCGCGAGAGCATCACTATCGGGAGCAGAAAGAGTGCGACATCACGTCTCCGCTTTCAATTCCGCCCTCGACTGCAAGCAGCTGCTCTCGCCGATAGGTCTGTGCGGCGCTGCATGAAGTCGAACACACCTATACCCTATCCGACACAGCCGCCTCACCGTCGCGAGGGTTTAGTGCTCTGCATTTAACCCAAAGTGCACACACACAACGAACACGCACACACCGTGAACACACACCCGGAGCAGTGGGCAGCCATTTATGCTGCGGCGCCCAGGGAGCAGTTGGGGATTCGGGGCCTTGCTCAAGGGCACCTCAGTCGTGGTATTGAGTGTGCAGAGAGCGCTGTACATTTACTCCCCCCACCTACAAACTTTTGGGTTACAAGTCCGACTCTCTAACCGTTAGGCCACGAGTCACGACTTCCCTAGTGGTTATTTTGGGAAAAAATAGTAGGCGGGCATTTTACCCCACTCTACCCTACACTCTAAAAAAAAAAAATGGTGCTAAATAGCACTAAAAGTGGTTCTTTGGCTCGTAATCATAGGGGAACCACTTTTAGTGCTATATAGCACCTTTAAAGATAGCACCTTTAAACACCTTTGTCAAACGGTGCTATGTAGAATCATAAGAGGTGCCATACAGCACTTTATTGAGGTGGTTCTTTGGCTTGTTATCATAGGGCAACCTCTTTTGGTACTATATGGCACATATCCTTAAATATAAGAAGCATAATAGCACATTTGTCAAAATGTGTTACACAGAACCATTAGAGGTACCATATATGACTACCATAGACGAGCCAATATGCTTCTAAATTACACTTTTACTTAAGATGAATGATAACTATTCCTGTACTAAATGCTTACTGAAAAACTAAATACATCCCACTTTCAAAACCTTTTAATTTATTTCTTTCAGCAGCAAATAAAATGAGTGCTGACAAGCCAGGGAATATACATATACAACATCACAATATATGGGGAGTTGTTGTTTTATACACACACAAAATAATGCAACAAGCTTGAACTATATACATTTTTGAAGAAGAAAGAGTCCTGGTTTACATACAGTATCTCACAATAGTGAGTACACCCCTCACATTTCAGCAACAATTTTAGTATATCTTCTCAAGGGACAATACTACGCAAATGAAACTTGGATATATTTTAGAGTAGTCAATGTGCAGCTTGTATAGCAGTGCAAATTTACTGTCCTCTAAATATAACTCAGCATATAGCCATTATTGTCTAAATAACTGGCAACAAAAATGAGTACACCCTAAGTGAACATGTCAAAACTGTGTCCAAAGTGTCAATATTTTGTAGGGGCATCATTGTTATCTAGCACTGCCTTAATCCTCCGGGGCATGGAATTCACCAGAGCTGTGCAGGTTGTTGCTGGCATCCTCTTCCACTCCTCTATAATGACATCACGGTGTTGGATGTTAGACACATGGTGAATGCCCCACATGTGCTGGGTCTGGAGACATACTTGGCCACTCCATCACCTTCACCTTCATCAGCAAGGCAGTTGTCACTGCCTCACTCCTCACCAGGGCATTGCCACACATGCTGGTCACCATCTGAGCCTCATCAGATTAGCCTCATCTATCTTAGTCTCATCAGACCACAGGACATGGTTCCAGTAATTAATGCTCTTGGACAGGTTGTGTTCAGCAAACTGTTTGCAGGCTTTTTGTAAGCAGCTTCAGAAGAGGCTTCCTTCTGGGACGACGGCCATGCAAACCGACTTGTTTGAGCGCTGACAAGTTGACCTTCCGCTTCTGCAACCTCTAAAGCAATGCTGGCAGCACTCATGCATCTGTTTTTCGAAGCCAGCTTCTGCACCTGACGCACAGCACAAGGATCTAACATCTTTGATCGACCCTTGCCAGGCCTGTTCCGAGTGGAACCAGTCTTGGAAAACCTCTGTATGACCCTGGCCACTGTACTGTAACTCAGTTTTAGGTTGTTACTGATCTTCTTATAGTCTAGGCCATCTTTGTGGAGAGCAACAATTCTAATTCTCAAATCCTCAAAGTTCTTTGCCATGATGTGCCATGTTGAACATCCAGTGGCCAGTATGAGAGAATTGTACTCAAATCACCAAATTTTAACTTCTGTAATATAAGATGCACAAATTTGTATAGTCCTGTCAAACAGACAAAAACATGAACATGACGAATAGGACATGTGGCTTTGCATGGTTAAATGACGTATAGCCATTATCACGTAGGGTGTACTCACTTTTGTCGCCAGCTTTTTTGACAATAATGGCTGTATGTTGAGTTATTTTCAGAGGACAGTAAATCTTTACTGCTATACAAGTTGCACATTGACTACTCTAAAATATATCCAAGTTTCATTTCTACAGAATTGTCCCTTCAAAAGATATACTAAAATGGTTGCCAAAATGTGAGGGGTGTACTCACTTTTGTGAGATACTGTAACTTAATTCCCACCATATTTCTGGTATTATCTATCAAACTAATCTAACTAAATTGATCGTTCACTTTTTAAAACCGTGAGTGCAGAGCGCGTGCAGCATGTTAACATTCGTTAGCCGGTAAGCTTGTCACTCACGGTTCCAAGTTTAATTTCTATAGAATTGTCCCTTGAGAAGATATACTAAAATTGTGGCCGAAATGTGAGGGGTGTACTCACTTTTGTGAGATACTGTATATGTACTGTAGCCCTGTAATCAGGTAACTTTCGCCTACGGTCTTAGGCCTACATTAGTTCTTCTTTATTTGGAAAATCTAGTCTTTTTAACATTAATAGTGAGTGAGTGAAATTACTGACAATTAATAATACACAACCACTTGCAAACTAAGTTGTACACTCTGAAGTACTGCTGTATCTTTCACTCTTTCACTGTCAACAGCATACTAACATTTTTGCAAGTCCTTCAGGATTTAAAAACAATAGAAATTGCAACTAGACCTGGAAGAGGCCCAGAAACAGAGAATATTGACTTACAGTGACAGGAAGTAGTGTACATCTGTGAATGAATGTTCCGCGTAGGGACACTGTGTAGGGACCATGTCAGTCAGAGCACAGTTCATTCATGGAGCTCTTTTCTAATGAGCTCATGATCTGAATCAGGTGTGTTAAATAAGTGAGACATATTCAACATGTGGGGGAAGGTCGCCAGGACTGGAATTGAGAACCACTGGTACAGGAGGAGTCCCAGTGCCGTTGAGATGTCCTCGCTCTCCTCTGTGATTAGCTGTCCATCCAACGTGAGCACAATGTGGTCATACTGCACGATGACCCTCCCTACAGCCTTTAAGCTTCATCTTAGGTGTTGGGATGGTCTGGTCTGAGAATGGCCCTGTGGGAGAGGGGATAATAGCATTAACCTTCTTCTCATATTTATTTGCAAGGCAAACCTTATGAGTTAAATTAATTTTAACTAATGTCATACAACTGCTCAAATACTTTTGGCCATGAACTAAAAATTATCAAAATTTTCAACCAGACCAACAAACAAAAAACTAATGTTTGCACTGAAATCATCTGAATAACAAAATGTGCAATAAGTGTAGTGCTTTGATTAGATTGTGTTTTACACACTGTAGTCAACTGTAGGCCTTTAAACAAAATAACTTCATTAGTTTGACATAACATGGTGGATGCTTTTACCCTTTTTTTAACATCCATTACTGTGTGCAATACAGATAAATGCAGGAAAGAAGACAGGTATGATCTCAGGCAGAGTGGTAGGGTGTCAGTCAGTGGTACAATGAAAATCTAAGCAGTAATGATTTAATTACCTTTTTTCAGTCTGCCATCTTCAGTCATCAATCATGCACCTGAATTTCTCCTTCAGGGGACTCCCTTCAGAAGGACTTGGGATATCATTAGAGAGCTGTGTGAGAATTTGTTGGTCCACATCAACACCGGCGTGGTCTCACAGATCCAAAAGGAGCTTATGTTAAGAGGAAGGCAAAGGAGGAAAGACGTATTAAAATACAGATATAACTCCTACAATTAAATAAGGAGGAAATTAACACACTACTGTACTGAGCATTTTGGCCAGTATGAAACACAAGAACTCAGAGACAGTCTCCTCTGTGCTATATTTGGACACAAAATTTGTCCGATAGCATTTTATCAGCGCCATCCTTTCTTTGAGGAGCTCTACGTTTGGTCTAAGCTTCTCTGTTTCCTCCTTCATTACACGCAGATGTTCCCTGATGCTTTGTTAATTTTCTCCAGCATCAACCTATTGGGATAGTTAAATTGTTAGAAATGGGGGCTGTCAATAAAATGTAAAAAAAAAAAAAAAAAAAAAAAAAGAAAAGTCTTTAGAAAATCTTTAGTCGAGGGCAGCCCTACTAGAAAGAGTCCAGACTTCTAATTATTATAAGGCAAATAACAAATATTAATGATCAAAAAGTTATGCATGACAATCAATAATCTTCAATATGGAAATGTTACGTGTCCTAAAAATGTTAACAAGAGCTCTTTTCATCCAACTTGACAATATACTGATGATTTTATACTCAAACATTTATTTTTGATTTTTCAGTTATTCCAGCATGAACCATCTGTAACAACCTTAAGCCCTAAACACACTGCATGATTTCGGCTGTCCCAGACAGAAATCGCCACGATTGTTTCACGATGCCAGCCGAAAATCGTGCGGTGTGTTTAGGGCTTTAGAGGAATAATTTACCCAAAAATGTCATTCCAAACCCATAAAACTCACTTTTGATGAACACAAAACACATTCTTAAAGCACCCACAAAAACTTGTTAAAAGTAGCTTATGTAAGTCATGTGTCATATCTTGTGAGGTGACAAAATCACTTAAAAAAAATTAACTCACTCAATATATTAAGTTTGAGTATACTGAAAAGAGTTATTTCAAATGAATATTCGAAAATAGCACTCAAACCCAGTAAATCGACACATCAAAATAACTCAATGTACAAGCTTCATGATATGATATGATATGATATTTGGTCACGAGACATGCAAGAACCAATGACTTATATTACCATTTTTAATTTGGGGAGTTTACAATGGTTTGATTTGTCAATATGATGTTACAAAAAGCATTGTAAATTAGGTATAACACTTACTTTAGGTGTCTTGTTCATAATTGTAACCTCTTTGCCTGCTCCGCATCATGATGTGAATCAAAGAAAATGTCTCTCTGAGAAAAGTTTAAGAGCGCACATCACATAAATATAATGTTATAAATACATATTGTGAATCAGGTAAATCACTTACTTTTGGTGTTTTCCAAAAAGGAACATCTTCGTCTTCTCAGTATCACGAGTCAAAAAGAAAATTATGTCTATGAGAAAAGTTTAGGACTGCACAGCACAAAAATATCGTTATAAAATAATATAACGTCATACGTAAATGAGACTAAACACTTATTTTCAGTGTTAGCTCTGTTAAAACCAAAGGAAGAAAAAGGAAATGTCGTCTGAGAGAAAAGTTTCGGACCGTTTAAAGGCGCACAGCATATAAATATCACTATAAATCAATGTTATAAAATATATATTGTAAATGAGATAAAACACTTACTTTCAGCGTTTTCCTGTAAAAAAAAGCAACCTCCTCGTCAGCTCCGCACCGCGACCCGCACACACACACACACATAAATTTCGTTCTAAAACAATGCGATGTTATAAAATTAATACTGTGTGAATAACATTACATACACTTAATCTCTGTATTTTCCGTCCTCGTTTTCTCCGCATCGCGATTCGCGGGTCAAAGAAAATGGCGACTGTGAGAAAAGTTTCAGCCCGTTTAGGCGCGCAATGTCCCGGATGTAACACCTTCTTCTTGTTTGTTGGCTAATAAATCCTTAAGAGCATTATCGCCACCTTTTGTACTTGGAAGTCAAATTAAACTTACATATGTGATGGGTCTGAAATTTGAGGGAAAAAAAACAAACCCTTGTGGATAATTCAACACCAGAGCTTTTTACTTGCTTGATTTACCTTATGGTTTGTGAAAATGAGTTACGTAGAGACATTTTGTTTTGTGTGTGTTCATTAAATTGTTCATTAAATAAAAAAAGATTGTGTGTGTGTGTATTATAAATTATAATCTGATGTACAATTAGTAAATTAAGTTTAATTTACTGCAATTACAAAATATGGAGTATATTGAAGTGAGGTGTGGGCAAGTATGGTAACCCATACTCGGAATTTGTGTTCTGCATTAATCCCATCCAAGTGCAACACGTTAAAAAACTTAAAGTGCCCCTATTTTTTTCGAATATTACCTTTCATGCAGTGTGTCATGTAGCTGTATGTGAACGTAAACTGCAAAGTTATAAGCCGACGTGCACGATAAATAAAGTTATTGTCTATCAAAAAAAAAAAAAAAAGAGTCGACTCGCAATCGCCTAAACGAGTCGTCAGGAATTCGAATCTTATTCTGTTAAGGCTGTACGTCACGAAGTGACTCATTTGCATAATGTCCGCCCACATACTAGTCGCGAATAACTTGCTATCACATCTTATAATTACCACAAACTTGTTAACACTTGACACTTACCACTGAGAAACGTCCTGCTCCAGTCATGCTTGCGAATCAGTCTTCTAGAAAACTAAACAGTTTTTTGACCTTGCATGCATGTAAACCTAGGAGACTCATTAAACAATATTAGCAACCTTAAAAATGGCATAATAGGGGCAGTTTAATGGCTGGCTTAATGACTTCTTTATGTACGGCAGTGGTGCTATATAGCACCTTAACCACCCCAAAAAACCACTGAAGAACCACGGAAGAACCATACAGGGGCTTTACAGGTTCTTTATACGGTAGCGGTGCTATAGCACCTCAACCTCAACCCAAAGAACTGCTGAAGAACCCCTGAAGAACCTTTTTTTTAGAGTGTACTTTTATTTTATAGAAAACTAAAAGACGACCTGTTACCATGCAGTGGGCTTATAACTATAAATCATTAGAAACATCTCCGATTTTATTACAAAATATTATATTATTATGATAAATAATTGTAACAGTTTTCTCTACATGTTCAATTTTCAGTCTGTTTTTATGCAGCTGACTTTACAACTGATCATACATTTTTAAAGGAAAAAACTAAATGTCTAAGACTAGTCTAACCATTGTATGCAACAGGCCCAGATTACAATAGGAAGTTATTTTTAACACTCAACTGACATTTTTAATGTTCTCCTTTTTTTCTACAAAAGGTTTATAAATTCTTCTCTTTACAAAATTGGGAAGATATTTCAGTTGTATTGCATATGTTTAGGATGTGTCAACTTGCTGTTGAAAAGAGGAGAGAAAAGGGAGCAGCGTATCAATGCTGCAGAAAAAAAAAGAGTATTGAAACAGTTTCAGATATTTCAGTATTAAAAAATATATTTGTACATGTAAAATATCAATATATTTGTGTTAGGTTATACAATATATACAGTAGGTATTATACATAGGTGTTAGATGTTAGATTTTTGCAGACCATGATGTAAGCTTGTCTAAAACAAACTTACAGAAACAATTGCCTTTTTCAGTCTTGTTCCCGCTAAAAATATTTCTATTCCTTCCTGCTCCCACCAACAAAATCCCACCGGTAGAGATCTACCAAAGACTACAGATATACAAAGATGGTTCACTCCTATTACTTATGAAACTGCAACACACAATATGGCAGAATATGTTCTGCCTTTTAACTGAAAGAGCCAATCACTGATTGGTTAATTAATTGCACATGCAGGCTGGTCAAGACTGAAAGATGTCATTTAATTGCGAGTTAAGCAAGCAGTTTTGGGGATTTCAGGATTCCAACATTCATTTAGATGCCCAAAATAGCTGCCT